>NC_060207.1:189363035-189666071 GCF_021130785.1 Homalodisca vitripennis
GAAAAAGCAGATATCCTTGCCAAAATAGGAACAGAGATCCGTATGGTAGGGCCTGAGCTAGGCTGTGGAGTAGCATTCTCCTACGGCAAAGCTCTTGTAAAAGATTGGGAAAAAAGAGGATTAGATCCTTTAACTGGAGTAGGGCCTCAAGATTAATACAATCAAAAATATTTATCTCTCCTTAAGCTAAAGGGTGGGCATCTCTCCTACATCAAAGTAAGGAGGATATAAGAATGATAGTAGGGATGCTGACAGAACATGGTCCCCTTAGAAAACACCTTATGAAGATGGATCTTAGTCAAGACTGATGAATGCAGGCTCTGTGGCGAAGCAGAAGAATCAGCGGAACACATATGGCTAAGTTGTCCTGCCACATCAGGAGTATATCTCCTCAGCTCCAAGGATATCAGAGAACAGGAGACATCAAACCTAAGTACGGGAGGCACAAAGGTCCTTTTACGACTAAGTGCGGAGACAACTGTCTCTTTCCCTCGGGAAACAAAAGAAAGAAAACTCTTCCAAAATAGTGGCTTCCGGATAACACCAAATGACCAATTATTTTTTAATAGCTGATTTGTAGTCAGCTGTTCTGATTAGTTGACTCGATTCCCACCAGTCTCCCACATGTTTCTATAGCTGATTCAAATTTCCGCTATTTTCTCCCATGTTCCACTATTGTTATTTAGTATAAATACTTGGTAAGTGTGTTGCATATTAACACCATTAGTACCGATGACGCAACAGTGATGTCATAGTACTTGTTGTGAAAAAGTAACATTTCATCTACAAAAATGATTTTATTTAACAATGTTATTACTACAAACGCCTGTATGTATTATATCAACAGTTTCAACACATATATTTATAAAAAAAGGGATTTAAAAAAATGATTATATTCCATAATTATAATACTTACATGAATACAATGCGCTAAAAAAAAACTAAGTTTAGGAGTTTGGGTACTATACCCCGAAATAGGACTGGCTTGAATGTGTTAAGAGATTATTGATAACCAGAAATGTTGTATGTTTTGTAGGTTAGATCAGATATCTAACCTCTACATTTCAAGCTTCAACGAAGTTTTATACAAGAGTACTCACGGTCGGAGTCCTCCATTGCATCGAGGGGCAGACGGGTGGGACCTGCGAAGATGCCGACAGTGAGGGGTGACACAACAGTACAGGTCCGGACATGCCCGAGTCTGCCCACACGATGTAGTTCTTCGTATACCACCCAGTCAGTCGGCAGGCCACGTACTGTAGACGTGTGGGTGGCCGCTACACTCACTCGTGCACTCTTGCTCACCTCACGCAGAACTGACCATGGGTGGAACATCACCTTGTGTTCTTTCCTTTAACAAAAATCAGTAATTGAACTAAACTTAAATTTATTTTACAATTGTACCAGATAAACATGATGATGTGTAAGTTAAAGTAAATTTTTTCTTGAAATTCCAAGTGCTTGTTTATTTATTTTCATATTCATTGTTTTAATTTCAACTATTTCAAAGAAACAGTTCACTATGATGGGAGGCACATTACTAAAAATATTGTAGATACTGACTGTACTAACAAACTTTTTCACGTTCGGTTACTGGGAAACAGTCAAACTAATTATCAACACTATTTTGTCTTCGTAAAACTCAGTTATAGTATTGTAACGCAACTAATAAGAATAAACTATTGTTGGTGCTATATTTTACTTAAACATTCAATGACTGGCTCAACCAGCTGACAGAGTTATAAAACTGTTTACAGATCAAGGAGAAAGAAAAGAATGATGTAACTCGTACTTATCGATTGTTTGGAACCAATCAAATACCACTATTTGGTTAGATGCCCCAAATAACATTGTAATATGTAAAAAATGATCTAAATATAAATTTTAAAATTGGCGACACAGGCGCTTCATGCACTTTTTGAGTCTAATTTAACAGTGTTGCGGCACTCAAAGGGTTAAATGGGACAGTTTTGAAAGAGTACAATTAATTTTTTTATACTGTTTAGTACAAGACATGACTAACACTTATTTGTAAACTGTGTTGAACTTTGCTTTAGTATATTTACATCTTACAAGGATGGTAATGTGGAAAAGTGAAAATTAATTAGACTTATTCAAGAACTACATTAAATTAACATTGTTCAAAGGAGTTTAGATCAAAATTTTGGTACAACAGGATAATGACAGTATTTATTTCAGATTCAAAAAGGTTTATTAATTTGTTGTCTACAAAATTCAAGACATACGTTGTGCTCTAGAAAACATACAAAACTTCAAATAAGTTAATGCAACATTACATCAATTGTAACAAGTCATTTGAAATTCTAAAAGCTACACTAACTTAAAATATTTGTGACTGTGCATGAAAAAAAACCTTTAAATTACATTCTTTTTATTCGTTTAAGAATTCCTTAACCGTGTAGTAGATCAAGGAGATGGTGTTCTAGAAAAGCTTTGAATTTGTCATGGGAATTTTGAATTTTGATGTGGAGTAAGCTTGTTATACAATTTCAGAGCTGAGTATTAAATTCCATCTTCATATAAGGATAATTGGTAGACTGGTTTCTGAAGGTCTTTGTGTCTCATCTGATATTTATGTTCATACTGGTGTTAATTGAATTTTGTTGGATATTTTATGTACATGCAGAGAATTTCATAAATAAATAGGGAAGCCAAGGTTATAACTCTACATTGAATAAAAAAAGCATGTGCAGAACTGCCTGTATTTCAGCTGAAACATTGCCCAAATAATTCTTTTTTGAATTATGAAAATCTTATTACAGTCTATTGAGTTTTGCCAGAACACTATTCCATATATCACGTGTGAGTAGACATAGGCGTAGTAGACAGTCCATAAGTCTCAGGGTTGAGGACTTGAGAAATAATCCTAATTGCAAAGTAAGCAGAGCTTAATTTTGAAGCCACTAGTACTACATGACCCTTCCACTGTAAGGTACTGTCCAACACAATTCCCAAGTACCTCGCCGATGACACCACAGGAACAAGAAATTTTCAGGAGCATAAATTTGGTTTGTTTTCATACAAAAGTTTATGAGTTGGCTTTTTTCTCTGTTCTGAGCTAGACCGGTTAAAAAAAATTGAAATAGTCAGTGTCATTGGCAATGAGGACCTACGATGAGCCCTTGAAGGCCCGTGGAAGGTCATTTACGTATATCAGGAATACCATGGGGCCAAATATTGATCCCTGGGGCACCTCCTTGTTAACTTCTGGTGTCTCAGACAAGCTGCCCAAAAAGAGAGAAAACTCTAAAATGTAAGATATCCTTGTGAATACTCATTTTCACTAATTAATGAATTATTGTATGATGTAAAATCAGATGCAGTCACCCCTAGGTTGAAAGCTGGACTCATCCCAACCTTAACGCTACATTGGTGTATACACTAAGCAAGAGCTGAACATGTTTTTATTTTATCAAATTTATTGTTATGAAGCCTATGCTGAATGTATGATTTCTGTTTAAGGTCTTGTTGATATTAGAAACAACATAGTTTTGTTCAAACCTTTTTACCCAGGTTTCGTTAATTAAAGAAACATTTCAATTTAACCTGTTTGTCAAAACGATAGGGACAATCACATTAGGCTCATTTATTTGTGTAAGTTCAAACTCTAGTGTTCGGGTAAAATTATTTTCATTCTGTGTGTCCACATCATTTGTGACCCCAATGATCACCACGATATCACCTTCAGACATGTCCGCAGTGAGACTGCCCAGATCATGAATCACGTGGTTGACTGGAGCTCCAGGGACCACAGACGAGACGCTATACTCCACATCAACACTCTCAGAAAGTGTGTTACTCATTAACTTCCCATGACTATCAGACATAAATAAAATCTTTTTCTTTCTAACAGTTAGTACTCTTGAGTCACAATTGTATCTATTTTGTTTTGAGCTGTTAGTAATGTACTATTTATCGTTGAGGAAATCTTTTCTTACTTAGTGCTATTTTGGGTTTATGAATTATTGGTTTAGTGTTGTGTGAATTATTGGAAACATCATGCTATAAAATTCCCAGTTCAGATTGATTACTTAGAATATAATATTTGTTGTAAACCCCAGCTCTTCTACCACAGTCTGGTTGTGTGTTAGATTTTCATCAATCAGCTACAGTTGAGGGTTCTGATTTAGCAATAGCCTCCTTGAATATAAAAACAAAATCTAAAACTAACGGCTTAACATTATTATGTACATTTTCAAGATTACTTAAATTATCTGAATTATAAGTTACTTGACTTTTCTGTATTGCTCTTGTACGTCCCATGGCAAGTGACTTAGACCAGACCTACATGTTTACTGGCACATCACAGTAAATTTTTACGTTACTGGTAGAAAATAACACACATTTAACCCTTTTAACCCTGACGTCCTATATATAGGACCGTTGAGTTATTGCCAAAAATACTGAGGTCCTATATGTAGGACGTCCTTCATCACTGCTAAAAATACCGACGTCCTTTATATAGGACCTTCACTTTTTTTTATTTATTGGTATTTTAATTTTGCCTAGGTCTAACCAATTTTATATCAGCTGTTAGGTAATGAAATTATAAACAAGGAAATATATAATTTGTAAGTCTTTGAAGACTTTTCTTGGTAGCAGACTGCTTTGAAAGTTGCTTTGTCATCTGTCAGCTGGCTACATGACTCATCTGACTGTCCAGCTGGTGAACAAACTAGATTGCAGTTAAGTTTTGTTTATGATGTGAGTTGGTTATGTAAACTGTAAACATACCAGTAAATACGACTCATGACAATGTTAGTGATATAATTGAACATGTAATCGCTAATTCAGACAACCTAGACCTACCTGCTATTCAAGAAAATGTAAATGATGATAATTTAGTACACCCTGTAAATAATGATGACAATGATGATTGGACTGTTTGTGATGAAACAAATGACCCAGGCTACGACCATAATAATATTCAATTCTTTGAGACACCCGGGCCAAAGCATTGCCCTCCTCATAATTCAAAACCCATTGATTATTTCTCATAATTTTTTACAGTAAATGTTCTTACCACATTTGTAAATGAAACAAACCGATATGCTAGGGAGTACATTAGTAAACATGACACATTAGCTCCAAATTCAAGTGCAAGAATGTGGAAAAAAACGTCACTTTGCCGGAAATGAAAGCGTTTATTGCTGCTCTCTTGAACATGGGACTCAATCCTAAACCCATAATAAAGATGTACTGGTCTACTACAGATTCCCAACATATTTACCGTAAATTATGTAAATAGATATGAACTCTAATTTTTCTAGTTATTTTATGATTTATAAACATACATTTTTTATTGCAATAGTCAATCTGTGTTATTTACTATAAAAGTGCATCAAAGACACAGAAACCACTATTGACTTGTAAAATGGAAAAATTGTTGATTTTACCACAATTTGGAAAAAATTCATCGTTCTTCCAAGTTTTTGAAGGTAGGTGTCTGAATTTTTGTATGTGGACTTAGAAATACATTGTGATGATTATGAATATAATTTTGATTAATGAAATGTGTTCATGAAAACTAGTTTTTATGCTTCAAAATTAAAAAAATTTACAAAATATTTTTTACATTACTTATTTATTTTTTTGTAAATTTTTATTACTTTTAATTTTGCGTTTAAGTATTTTTTATGTAAAATACTTTTATTTTGTAAGAAAATAAAAAAAGAATTATGATCCTATGTCATACAATAAAGATGTTATGATTTTTGAAAAACATATCTACAAAAACACGAATTTTGGCCCAGTATTTTTCGCAGTCCCTTACAATATATGTCTAGTATTTTTCAGTATGCCCAAAAACTTTTGGCAGGGTTAAAAGGGTTAAATGATTGACATTACCACATAAGGCAGCAAGGAAAGGTGGCAAACTCACTGAGTGCGGAGAACGTTGAACTCTCTGTCCACTCTGGCGAGGTTGGGATATAGTCCTCCAGTCAGAGCTGCCTTCACCACAGCCCAGTTGTCTGAGTTGGTATTGACGTCACGTATGTCGCCCGCACCACGTGTCTTGACCAGCCCACATGCACGCAGTTGCCCCAGCACCTGCGCACGCTGGCTTGTTATCAGTTCTAGACTGGCTCCACTCACTGCGTGACGCTCACAGAAGTATCGCTCACTATTGCTGTACCGTGCGTGTTGCCATCCCTGTAGCACAGACATACTTGAAATTGAAAACATTAAATAAAAATGTTATGAATGACTATACTAAGATGTAGAATCCTAAATAATATGTAGAGAAGAAACATGAACCTCTCACTCTTTTTTGACATGAAAGTTGTAAGCTTAAATTGATAAATTTTTATACTTATTTAAGTCTGAGTTAAATAGAAAAAACATTGAGTCAAATCCCAGATTTAAAACTATTTGCAAAGCCATAATTTATTACAACAAGTAAAGAATATCAGATGGTATACCTGAAATACCCGAAGATACACCATGTGGTCACTAAATGAGTTGTTAGCAAGCTTCTTGCGCTCGTTTAGTGCATTTCTCTTCAAAACTGGCTTGGTTGGCATTTTAAACAAGTCACTAAAACATGAAAGTAGTAATATTTCAACTGTTTTTATTAATACAATGTTGGATAGCAAAAATAGCTGACTAAGTGTGAAGAGTTCAAATATAATATTTTATTTAGAAATTTAAACATTATTACTAATTATTAAAATTAACCTATTACTAGTTTTTTCTATTTATTTACGTTGTAAATCTAATTCAAAGTGTTTTAGAATCACAAAAATATAGTGGCCACTGCATCTCATTATACACTTAATACATACATTCCAGGTTTTTTACTAAATACTTTTAACAAAGTCAACCAAGTTTCCAACATTATTATTTTAAATCCATTGTTGTTGATAAAAAAACAATATGAAAAAACTAACAAATTGTGTTGTTTCTTAACTGTTTTAAGATTGCAAGATATAACCACATTTCTAATCTTATGAGTTTGAACCACTAGTTCACAAAATCATTATAAAACATGAACGAGTTTTAACTCTAGAAAGGGCTTCTCTAAGTTCCGGTAGTGGCATAGTATTGTAGTTTCACCAGCAGTATTTTTAAAATCTGTACATTAAACGATAAATGTAACATGATATTTTTAATTTCTTTTAGAATGAGTTTAGAAAAAAAAGTGTTCCAAAAAGGTTTCCAAATTTTATTTACACATTTTTTAATAAACTTTATAAATTAGAAAATATATGTCTAAATTTAATTGTATAATTTTAACTGTGTATCCTAATAAATTCTACATTTAAATTTTATTTAAAATATTATGCTAGTTACAGAAATATACAGTTTGTACACATTAAGTGGAATAAAGAATATGTTTAATGTTTATGTAAAAAAGTCTACTTATTTTCCTTTTTAGGGAACAAACAATAAACAACTAGACATACCAATAAGTAAGACCATAAAACAATATATGCTGGGTGTTCTAAATTTTATACACACTTGGAAACTATAAGAGATACAGAAAAGATTAGATAGACAATGTTGTGCGAAAAAAAAGACCAATAAATCTTTGTGGCTAAGTTAATTGCTGGTTGCGTCATTATGTTTACCATGTATCTTAGTTATAATTCCCTCATGGGTTTCGTCAAATAATTCATAAAAACCAAATGTTTGTATGGTTGTTCGAAGGAAATTTTCATTCTACTATTCGGATGGTTGGTAAACCTGACAACTTTAGTGAATAAAATAGAAAATATCTGACAAGGTTAGTATAAAAATAACTGTTAATTACATTTTTTGTGACTGATTAGCACAGTAGAATGTTAATTTCAATATATAAAAATAATTAAAGAACCTAATTAAATTTTAACGCAACTTAGTTTACTATAATAATAATTACCGATAGTAAATAAATTTATAAAACCACCCTGTGTATTTACAATATGGTTAATAGAGCCAACAGCCATGTTTGCGTCATATATGCAGTGTTCCTACTTACATGGTAGTCTTTCGCACTCCAAATGCAGCACATGCCACTTCAGGGGTTAAATACGTTTACTTTATTTAGTGAAAATTAGTGAGTGTTTTTAATTATATGACGTACCAGTATCTTATAAGGCAACAATAACTGAGGTACTTACCCATGTGACAGACAACAGACAATAGTTAGAATAGGGTCCAAACACTTCAGTATAATGGCATACAGCAGCATTTTGCCAAATTTGGGTTCAATAGAGATCTCTAACAGGTGGCGTCCGAGATCTGTCAAGTCTTCCCAGGCATCCAATGCATCCATTGTCTGTAATATAAGAAAAAAGACTGTTTAAAGGGCAAAATACTTTATACTGATATCACTGAACATCTTCATGTTGTTAAAACAGATAATATTTTCTATCTAATACCTTAAGCAGCTGAACAGCGTTTCTTGTCACTAGAGGAGAAGGAGGCTCTATGGCACGTGCCAGAAAGTCAGCTATTGGACTGTTGGGGGGAGCCAGCAGCTTAGTGTGTAAACAAAGTTCCTGTAAGAAATATATATTAATAGGTTTTATTGTGAGACATATATCATATATCCTATTAACATCATAAATGCAACAGTGTGTGAAGAAATTATGTTTGGATATTTCTATGTTTGGGTGTTTGAATTTTTGTTACTCAATCTCACAAAATCTAGTGGACAGATACAAACGAAATTTGGTATGGATATTGCTTGGATATCAGAATAATAAATAGGGATATTTTTATGCCACAATACTGCTTATTATAAAATATTTCTTTCTGAATTTTGAATTTACATAAACAAAATAACATATGTTATAGTAAGCTGTGAATAGTTATGATAGCATTTATGATTAAAGTTTGTTGTTTTTAACGATGGAAACATGACTTTTCCGGACATTTGCCATTGTTCAGTAATAAGTGACATTATGTTTCGAGATCTGCAATCTGATCTCTTCCTCATGTGGATAACTAACCTAACACATAACTATAATCTAGATTAAAATAAACAAACCATGACCAGAGGATAAGCCACGAGGGACTGATACTTTATTTCATTAAAAAAATTAACATATGTATTCAAATGCTTTTAATTAATTATTATTTATTTGTTTACAATTACTTGAGGTTAACTACCTTGATCATGGCATAACTGCTAAAACACATGTGAATGAATAAAAAATATTTTTAAAGGGTAGTATATTTAATGATTTATCCATTTAAATAAGAGGTATGTCCACAAAGTAAGTTCTGTTTCTATTACTATCTATAGCACCGCTGCTTGCTTGTTTCCTTGGTCTTCTGACATCATTTCCAGAAAGTAGACACTAATATATGAAGTACCATATATTATATAATACTTTATATTCAAAGGAATACATTTGATATACTTGAAAAATCTTGTTTTCATAATTGCAAAAAGAGATTTGAGGGTTAATATATAGTGTATAACATAATTAATTGCCAGCTAATTTCTTGTAAACTATGAAAGTAAATAAAAATGGCATTATAAACAAAACATGTAACAACAACAAAAATGTACATGGGCCTGCAGTAAACAGGAAGAAAGCTGAGTGTGTGACTGCCAAACGAACAGTTCAAATCAAAATACAACTCTTTAGTTTACTGTGATTACAAATATTGTTTCAAAAATCTAATGTTTATTTGATTTAAAAGCAAAACTACGAATTTATGAAACAAAAAATCCAGCGAAATGTTACCACAAAGCATATAAAATATTTAAAGACTTCCTATGCCACAAAACCTGCAAGGCTTACAACAGCATGTAACAAAAGCAGAGCAGTATATAACACAGGAATTGTTGCATTGTGAGTTATACGAGGGCTGCTTTTTAAGTAAGGGCCGTTCTCCCGTACACGGTAGTAGTTCACGTTCTTGCTGTAACGAGCGTGTGCCCCGCCTCCCGGCATTCCTAGCGAACAACTTCATGTCAGTTGCAGCTCTGTAGCTAACCTGTATGCATTACTGTGGATCTTTAAAATGTTTAAGATTATCGAATCACCCGCCGCGTGTGAGATTCGGTCAGTGATACGATTTTTGACTACAAGAAACATGTCGGCTGCTGACATTCACCGTCAGCTTTGTGAGGTGTATGGTGCCAAGGCAATGAGTGAAGGTAAAGTGCGGAAATGGGTCAGAGAATTTAAAGATGGCCGCGAAAATGTCCACGATGAAGATCGCTCAGGCCGGTCATCTCTGATCACGGGAGATTTGGTTACTGCAGTTGACGCAAAAATTCATGAGTACCGATGGTTCACAATAACCACTCTCTCTATGGAATTTCCTCAAGTGTCCAGGTCAGTACTGTACAAAATTGTGTCAGAAAACCTAAACTTTAAAAAATTGTGCTCAAGATGGGTACCCAAACTCCTCACTGAGGATCACAAAAAAAAGAGATTAAGCAGTTCTTTGACTTTCTTGACCCGCTACGACGAGGAAGGAGACGACATGTTGAGTCGAATTGTCACAGGAGATGAAACATGGGTATCCCATATCACTCCTGAATCAAAGCAACAGTCCATGGAATGGCGGCACACAACATCTCCAGTCAAAGTCAAAGCCAAGCAAACGCTGTCGCGGCACAAGGTTATGGCAACTGTGGTCTGGGACAGGCGCGGTGTTTTGCTAGTGGACTTTATGCTGCGAGTAATGACGATTAACTCAGAAGCCTACTGCGCAACCCTGGCCAGTCTCCGACGCGCCATTCAGAACAAAAGACGCGGCATGCTGACAAAGGGAATTCTGCTCCTCCACGACAATGCAAGGCCTCACACTGCTGCTCGGACACAGGAAATGATCGACTCTTTTCGCTGGGAAGTTTTGAATCATCCGCCGTACAGCCCCAACCTTGCTCCGAGCAATTTCCACCTTTTTCGGTACTTGAAAAATCATCTTGGCGGGAAGCGCTACAATGACGACGAAGAAGTCAAGACGGCTGTGAACTCCTGGTTGTCAGAGCAGGCGACAAATTTCTTTGAAGAGGGATTTCAAAACTTAGTTTTAAGATATGATAAGTGCCTTAACAAACAAGGCAACTATGTAGAGAAATAAAAAAAGTATGTAGATTCTGAAAATAAATGTATTTTGAAAAAAATAATTGTTGTTTATTTAAAAAAAAAAAAACGGCCCTTACTTAAAAAACAGCCCTCGTATTATTGCCTGGGAATATGCAGAGTTTCTAATGGCGCTCATATCGAGTATTGGTAGTGCATATTAAAATTTTTGTAATGTACATTAAAACTTATTGATATAAACAACTGTTTTATGTAGGTTTCAGATTTTGCGACTCTTTATCTGCAAATAAATTAACCTGAGTTTTAATAAATACTTGATTAAGTATTTTAAATAATCCTATATGTTTATAAAAAATCAGAAATTCTTTATTCTAATAATGTTTAAGATTACAAGTAGCGTCAATTAACACCTTCACTGTGACACCGGTCATGTACTGACTTTAAGACAGCGGGAATAGTAGTGAATATCCACCACAGTCAATGTATTAATAAAAATTCACACAGTTATAAATTGTAAAGGTTCATGTTTCTCTTGGTTAAGTTGTCTGTCTCCAGAAGTTAAATCCTTCCACTGTATAGATGGTTCTTTGCAGGAGCCATTTCTTTATTGCTGTCTTCATTTTTGTGTTGCTTGATTTGTTTTTTATTTCTTCTAGCGTTAAAGCGTTTCTTCTTGGCATAGGTTGATTCTTGGGTTTTTCTCAAATATAGCTGTTTTTTGAGGAGGTAGTGGGAAGTCTTGACCATATTTTGTATTATGCTCAATATCTCAAGGAAGATCTCTTAATAAGCAGAACAATATTGTTTCCAGAATATAAAGAGAAGCATTTCAATGCTTTAAAAGTAGCTCTGCAACTTTCTATAGGTCCTAGCATGCCCAATAATCATGTCGTTTTCTTCTGCATTTTGGGAACTTTCAATAGGTTACATTGAGTTGTGTCTCCCCCATGCTGCTATCCCATATCTGAGATGATTTTCAAATAGTGCATAGTACGGTAATTTAGTATATTAAAGAGTGCTTGTTGCATGGGTCCTTCGCAAAGCATAAAGTGATGAATTTGGCTTTAAGCATAAGTTGTCAATGTGATTTGTCCATGTCAATATATTGTGTAGTGCTATTCCTACATAATTCATGTCTTCGGCTTCTTGAATATCAGGGATTTTGGACACATAGTTTTTATTAGCCTTTATAAGTTCCTATAAAGGTTTTTGTGAATATACACAAACCACTGTCTTTGAACAAAATTCATACAAACCGATCCTTTCTGAAGAACAACTGACCTGTAGTGGTTCACGTAGTATCTCAGGTGTCTGGCTTGGCGGCATAGCCCGGTAACGCCGGCTAGAGAACAAGTGGTAACATACGCCGGGCTGAGACCGACCGGCACGACCCCTCCTCTGTCGCGCACAGGCTTGTGAGATCCATTCACACTTTTGTGTGTAGACATTGGTTACTGCATTGTAGCTCTTCTGCAACAGTCAAGGAAGTATTTTTAGTTTCTGCTTTCAATGAAAATGTGTCATGAAAGTGGAAAAAGGAACAGCAAAAAATTGAAAAATATGTTTATTAGACATTGATGGCCTATGTCTAATATCTGGCTGTAAAAATCCTGATAATGATCCAAACTAATACATACCTCCCTCGACAACCAACTTAACAATATGTACATTGACGAGGTCACTGTTTCTAAGGTGAAGATTTGATGACGGTACGAGCTCTATTTGGTTGACTGAGATTATTGCGAAGAAGTGCTTTTCTTTCTTGTAGAGTATTTCTTTTTAGTAAACTTGTACTAATTTTTTAATGTAGCTTTTATTAATTCTCTCATTATAAAATGCTAGGTGTTTTTGGTGATTAAAAAAAAACATAAGTTAAAAACTATTTAATAAATGATAACATACACCCTATTTCCTTTTTTCATTTTGATTTACAATAATTGTCTTCTGGTGAAAATCAAATTATTACAAAAATGTTTAGCACATGTTTGCAAGAAAAAGGTAGTTTTACTCATGTTTTATTACAATCCAAACAATAAATATTTACATTAATTTTACAATGTTTCTTTTGCATCTTTCCACTGATGATTATTTGCAGTGAATTTGGTACACTTTGTATGGTAGTTTTTAGTACAATACACTTTAAAATGTGTAGGATTTTTCAAAACAAGTCAATAGTTTCTGCTTTGGCAAAAAGCTGATTCAATACATCACGCACATTCTAGTAGTGAATTGTTTAACTTACATCCCGATATATGTAACAGAGTAAGCAGAACCTGTAGAAAATACAGATTACACAATATAATCAGTTGAAAATTTTAATCCCATAAAAATTACGAGATCCACGCTCAATGTGTTAAATATCCAAAAATATTAAAGTTCACATTAGTCATTGTCAACACAATATTGGCACAAGTCAATTCTATTTGCTTCTTAAAGATGTTGGGCCACGACCAACACAGGTGCCTGGCTAAGAATAGTAATTAAATAAAAGAACCTGAAAATACCCAGTTGAAATAGCCCAAAAAATCACTCTACAGTAGTTTAGTTACCTCTCTAACTTTTCCTGAATCAATGACATACATGACATCGTCTATGGTGATGCTAGTCTCTGCTATGTTTGTGGACAGGATCACTTTGCGCTGGCCTGTGTGCACCGGCTGGAAAATCCTCTTTTGGTCTACAACCTGGAAAGCAAATACAGTAAAAATACAGTAATCCACCTCGGTTTTTTCCTCAAATATAGCTATTTTGTTAGGAGGTAGTGGGAAGTCTTGACCATGGCTTGTATTATGCTCACCATTTTGATGCTATAATACTTGATAGCATCTTTTACTTTGATAAAATAGAAACATTTCATACTATTCAAAGATTATGCTAGAAAATAAAAATTATTATACTGTACTATGAAAAGAGCTGCAATAAATCCATTAGGTTAAACCTGATTATTACAGTAAATGGAACAGTAATTCACACTCTGAGCCTTTAAACTATAATTGATTATCCCAACTGGTGATAACTTAACAAGGTCAAAAACAATGTTCAAACATATTCTTGTATAGTAAGTGTGTTACATCAAAATATCAAGATTCAAGATTCAAGGTTTTTATTGTCGTTAGGCAATCCATAGAAATGCAATTGACAAAGTCATAGCTAATTTATTTACAATGATCATCATAAACCTTAAAAAATACATATTAGGCACATATTTTTCATGTAAGTCAATTGAATAAATATGACAGTCAATAAATAAACTAAACTATGTACATAAATTATTTACTAAAGTTAATGTAAGGTTTAAAAGTTGAATCTACACACAGTTAAAAATATCATAAATAAATGAATAAACAATTTAAAATCTTAGGCTACTAATATCACAGTTCAAAAAATCACTTGCTGAATAAAAAACATTTTGTTTAAACCACCTTTCTGTTATTTTTTTAAAACTTTGCAGGGGTACAGTCCATGCCTTTTCAGGTAATTTGTTAAAAAATTTAAGTTTCATTTTAATGTGACTTCTATTGGTTTTCTCTAATTTTATTTGAGGCAATTCTAAAAAAAATAATTTGATCTAGTTGGATATCTATGTACTTCCTGCCGTACTTTAAACAACTCAAGACTCTCTGTAACACTAATTAAACAGCAATATATAATATATTATAAAGGGTCATTACTTCTAGTTCTTTAAAAATTTCTACACACGACGCCCTAGGTTCAAAATTTTTTATTATCCTAAGGGCTTTTTTTTTTGCCATACAAAAACTTTTTCTGAATTACAAGAGTTATGCCATAGGGTTATGCCATAACGCAAATGAGATTGAAAAAATGCATAGTAGGCCATAATTAGCATATTTCTTGATACAGTTTTTTAACCTTCTCAAAAGATAGGTTACCCTTGCCAGTTTTTTACACAGTTCTTTAATGTGATAATCCCAGCTTAACCTAATATCTAGATACCTCTTTAATGAGATAAATGATTTTTTCAGTTTTGCTGTTGTTTACCATAAGTTTATTAGCCTCAAACCAATCTAATGCCCTTTTAACTGCCTGGTTTTCTAACTTAACAAGTTCATCAAGACTTTGATCAAAATTTTGAGAGAGTGGTATTGTCAGCGTACAATATTGTTGTAACACGGTGTTGTATTAAAAGCTAAGTCATTGATGGCAATAATGAAGAGTAAAGGTCCTAACACTGAACCTTGCGGGACATCCACTTTTATTTCTCTAAAATTAGATTTGTCTTGCCCTTGTACAACCATCTGCTCTCTATAACTGAGGAATGATTTGAAAAGATTTAGTTCATTATTCTTAATACCATAACAAAACAATTTTTTCACTATTAATTCATGAGAAACACAGTCAAAGGCCTTTGATAAATCTATCAGTGTTGCAGACGTCAGGAACTTACTTTCAAAATTTAAAAGAATTTTTTCCACTACTCTTTCTACAGCTTTTACAGTACTACGTCCAGAGATGAATCCAAATTGTTGATCGCAGAACAAATTATTTTGTACATTTCAAAGAAAAGATTTAGTTGCATTTTTATACACCCTTCTAAAATTTTACTAAATATTGGTATCAAGGAAATTGGGCGATAACTTGATGGATTAAGTTTATCTCCTTTTTTATAAATGGGTGTAACTTTACTTATCTTAAAAGCTTTTTGGATATTTACCTTGTTCCAGAATCATATTAAAAATAAAGGTGAGAGGTCTTTAATTATGTCTATGATGTCCTTTACCACTTTGTTAGATATCCCGTAATAATCCTCACTCCTTGATGAGCTCAAGTTTGATACCAATTTTAAAATGTCACTATCTACAATTTTTTTTCCAACTAAAGATCTCTATTGCCCTATTAGAATTCAAGACGTAATTATTTGTAAGTTCTATTGCATTGTTTTCCAATACACCAGTGTTTAAACCACTACCTATGTCTAGATTACTTACTAAATTAACAAAATAGTCATTAAATGTATCACATTGAATGCCCTGCTGCCTGATCATACTTATTTGTTATTGCCAGAGTTAGTTTCTGCTTTTATTACATTCCCAGGCTGCTTTACATTTATTTGTGGCATTTTGTATATAGTTTTCATTTGACTTTATTTTTTCTTGCTTAATTTTGGACCTGTACTCTTTTAAAGCTCCTAAATATTCCTTCTTATGGTAATTTTCATTAAGTGTACCCTTGCTACTTTTGAACCTATCATAAAGGCCAACCACAAACTCTCTAAATTTTCTTAACTCTGATGTAAACCATTTATGGTGTGAGATTTTCAAAGCGTTAGTTTTAATCTGCTTCACTTTACAAAACTCATTGAGACAGTTTGTCACATTAGTAATAAAGTAATCACAGGCTTGATCAACCTCTGAAAAATCGCCAATATGTGACCAGTCTACAGCTTTTAAATTTTCCCTAAGATTTAAAGTGGCATTATATGAAAGGTTTCTAACATATTTTACTTCCTTATTACCATTTAAATTTTGGGTTAAAACAACCAAAACTTTGCCAAAATCCCTGCATGATCCGATAAGTGAGGTTCTACAACTATACAGTCAACATGTTCTCTAGATACATTTGTGGCAATATTGTCTATACAATGCTTTACCTCTAGTTGCTTCTTGATTCAGACAGTACAGGTTATGAGATCTTAAAACATTTAAAAATGAATTTGTGTCATATGATTCCTTTACAATATTTATGTTAAAATCTGCTGTTAAAACAATTTTTGAATTTTTATATTTTTTGTACAGAAAAGTTAAAAGTGTGTCCAAAGAATTAAGAAAAATGTCTATATTAGAATCTGGTGTCTGTAAGCTGTAACTATGGCAAGGTTTTTCCCTAGACAGAATCACTGCTGTCGCTTCAAAGGTTCTTTTGATACAAAAAACTATCCACATCAATAGTCTTGAAATCAACATCCTGCTTGACAAATATATAACACTTCCTCCTCCTAGTGACATTTTCTACAACTAATATTTTCTATCTTAAAACCATATGGAACATACATGGAGGCTTCCTCATTATAAAGCCAGTGCTCACTTAGTGTTACAATATGACAATTCAAACTACTTAAAAATAAATCCAACAAATCTAACTTATTTCTAATGGATCGAATGTTTAAATGAAAAATATTTAAGGATTTATTGTCGCTGTAGTCCGACCTGGATGCTTGCCCAGCTGCAAGGGTTGGCAGTTTTCCGACGCAGTACTTCTTGAAGAGGAAAGATCTTCTTCTACTTGTTGTCTTGACTGCTGAGTTGCTGGAACTGTCTCTGCCTCACTTGTTGTGATTTGTTGAATTTTTTTCAGCTATCAGCTTTGCTAACCACTGTTTCCCTCGGGGTGTTGAGATGTTGGCCGTGACGAGTATGGAAGTGTCTCTCTGCTTTACTCACATCAACCACTGTAGCGTGTGAGTATTTCTGGCCTAACTCCTTCAAGCGCAGATTAGTCCTTGATACAGCTCGATTCACACAAGACCAGTTTACCAAGTCGTATCGCGTCGGCAGATCAACCAGAACGACATTGGTGTTTTTTGTGTTGTCCAATGTGTCAGATATGTTTGACAGAGCCTCTTCAGCCTCATTTCCAGCAATGTCATTTGACCCACACATGAGTACCAAAAATGTCTTTTTTTGTTTAAATTTTTCCCCTTCAATATTCTTTTTCTTCAAAATTTGCTTTGATCTTCCCCCGGGATTTATAAAACCCACCGCTTCATATTCAGTTAGGGAGTGTATGTTGTTCAGATGCCAGCTAAATTTCGACCATGACTATCAGCGCAGAGAGAAAATCTTATTTTTGCCAGATCTCTCATCATCAGAAGTGTTTTCTTTTAGTTCACATCCAGCATTTACCATCCAGATTGGACATGTTAACTGTAGTTTTAAATTATATAAGTCCAGATATATTAGTGCTTAGTGAACACAAGATGACTGAAGTTAAAATTAAATATTTAAATCTGAGCAATATGCAAGTAAAAAAAAAAACTAATGTAAGTACGGGTGTAGATTTTATAGAGTTTATTATAGAATCGATTGAGAAAGGAGAGAAGGTCGTTGGAGTCTCTATGGACATGACGAGGGCATTTAACAGTATATTACATGAGCTCTTGTTAAAGAAGTTAAAACATTGGAATTAAGGGCCATCTTTTGACTGGTTCCATTCCTATCTTCAGAACAAGAAACAATATGTTGAAATCAGTCATGTAAAAAATGTTAATCAATTATTGATAACCTGTCAACTCAACAACATCTTGTATAAAATATGGTGTCTATTTTGGGCCCTCTTTTATTCTAGGTTTACTTTACAGGCTAACCATCAATTATTGAAAAGCCGAATACAATGTGTATAGATACTGATGACATTAATCTGAAGTTCACTGATAATTTAACTAAAAGAAATTTCATCTAATATTACTGTTAATAATCTAGGACAGTATTTCCACAGATATAATCTATTTCCTAACATGTAAAAACAAATTATATACATTTTTATTCTAAAAAAAACTAAATACAGAACTCATCAATCACTTTATAGATAAGCACACACTACAAGAGCAACGGAACACATCATTCTTAGGACTCATGATTGATAAAAATTTAAGCTGGGATAGTAATGCCCAAGCTGTCTGTAATACAATTTCTTCTTCACTCTTCACACTTGCTCCTCAGTAATATTGTATGACACTATACTTATCTTGACGATAACGTAATAAAGATATTTTTGATTTGATTTGATTTATGCTTGAAAGAAGATGGACAAACTTTGCAATATTGAAACATAAAAAATGATACATCCTGCATTTATTGAGTCCCATGTTGTTTTTGGCCACAAACATACGGGTGTACATTAGCTGTTAATTTAAATAACATTTTAATATTGCAAAAAAGGGCCATACAAGTAATGTTACAAATCATGATTCTGTAAAAAAAATTGTTTTAATCATTGGGTATTACGACTGTTTAAAGCTTATGTGTATACCAGTTAATAGTACACTGGTAATTAACTTTAAGTTAATTTACATACTTTACCAAAGTTAGGAAGTAACCATCAATACAACATCAAAAACCAAAATGCTCTTGCCTTTGGTAACCACTTGAACAAAGAAAACTACATATTATGCTAGAATTAAATTTTTTAATCATTTACCATCACAGTTATAAAAATATAATGGCATAAAAAAGTTTAAAATTGAAGTGAAAAATATCCTGACTGAAAAGGCACTGTACTCATTTGATGAAACTCTTCATTATAGAATATTAGAGGAGTTAGTCATCAGTGGCTAATACAGAGTTTTTTCATTACTAATATGGTTTTAAGTATTCCTGACACCATTCATATGTACTACTTTTGTGCTTTCTGAATAAAGTGTTTTTTATTTCATTTGATTTGACAGGCTGTGTTCAAAGAATTACAGAGAAGCATTATTAACTTCTGAAAACTTCCTGAAAATCTAACTTCTACTATACCTCTCTATAACTAAACCTAATTTCTCTATCTTCCAAGCCAAGGTGGAACAGCATATGCCAAGGGCTGCGTGGTCAAGGGAGTGCTTGATCGTTAATATGCAAACTCTGGATACCTGGCGACCTCCAGTTTAAACGTAGCCTTCCGCAAGTAGAGCGGGACAATACTCAGCTACTCGTGGGAACACAATGAGTACAAATGGAAACAAAATAAACTAAACCAAACCAGAGAGCTCTAGCAGCACTCAAAAAGTAGATGAAAATCCACAAAACTAGAGGGACTGGAAATGGGTGCTGATCCTAGCTGTCCTGAACAACCAAAGAAGACAGGCGGACTTCCAAGCAGAAGTCCAGAAACCCCAACTCAGCCAGAGTTGACAAATCTGAAGAAGATGCCATACTGTAGGGTAACCACAAAAAGGGAGAGGGAGTAAAAGCAGAAAGGTGTGAAAAAACCCAGTGTGAATGAAAAACCTAGATGATATTCATCACACCGGCTGCATAAGCCTAGGAATTAAGGTAATGTTGATTTGGGATTATTCATTAGAAAAATTGTACCACAGGGTCAGATGATAAATGAAGCAGGGAGTTTATGAAGGATTTGTAGAATGTTTAATGCCTTCTGTGTAAGAAAGAGGACTGCATTGTGGGAAAACCAGAATTGAATGTTTGTAACGATATTGGACTGCCTTACGTATTGCTACATTGTGTGCAAATATTCAGAAAACATACATTTATTGTGCCCCATCCACTGATTCTCCAAATCTAGTCCCAGTACTTTTTCTCTCTCTCAAATTTTTAAGGGCATTTGGAAGGACATTTGTTTTTAAACCTCTGAGAAAATTTAGGGCAGTGCGAAAATAGACCTGTGAAACATATCAGAAAGATGCATTTCAGGAGGCTTTTCAAAAATCGAAGAAAAGTTGAGAATTTGTATTGCTGATACCAGGGACTACTTTGAATGAGGCAGTTATTAGAATGTTTTACAATGGACAATAAGATATTTTTGCAAAGATTAAAAAATTTTTTAACACAACTTGTACTAAACTAACTCATACTCTTCTTAAATTTTCAATATTTGAAACCTCTAGCTGGTGCTTGAAATGTTGGATACTTGGATGATGTGATTAGGTTTGGACACTGTTCAGTGTTCAGGTTGTTTTCAACCAGACCTACTATAGATTTCAAACTAAATGATTGAGATTGTTGAGTTAGCAAATCTAGATCAAAGCAGCAAAAGCTAACAAAAGTGTAGTTTTAAAACTCAGAAATGTTAAGTTACAGATTCACATAAAAACAACATCTCGAAAAACTGTACTCCTATATACAAACCTGCATTTTTGAGTGTAAAATAAACATAGCAAGTTTTCCATACTCATTAAACTTTTTTTCATTGGCCAAAATCCTGTCCTTGACGCTGACTATGTGATCATATCCAGGTAGAAAGATCAAAACTGCACCTACAAAAATTAAACAACTATGACAAATTAAACCCAAATAATTTGTTTATGTAACGCAAAAAAATCAATTACATTTTAATATTACTAATATATTATTCAAAATAAAGTAATATTCTAATCTTATTTTAAACTAATCAAGGCATATAAATGCATGTATTTCATATATCAACGTGAGTTTGGCCATAGATTTAAGAAACAAGTAGGTTCGCGTATCAATCAAAATTTCCCTCCATTAAGAGCACTTTTAAACATGCAATTATTTTTTGCCAGTAAGGTAAAAATAATATCTGGCAAAAAAGTGTTGGATGCGGCACATATATTACTGTACCAGTAAAGAAATGAATTTCATGCCAAAGTCTTCAGATTAAATCTGTCTTGATATCTTGCAACGTGATAAATTCACATTTTTGTTAATTTAGTCAGGTTTAATAGCAGTATTATAATAATAAAAGTTCCAGTGAGGGTATTACAACACAAGAGTGTGCTGATATCAAATCTTGTCACAGACTTTAATCACTGACTTTCCACTCTATTATTTTTCCTTTATTAGTAAATAAATAAAAATGTTACCTGTTTACAGGATTGGACTCAGTTTGTTTACAATTTTATTTATTCTGCAGTCGTCTCGTTACCATCATGGTTAACCATAAGACCAATGTAAAAATATTTCCTAACACTCAGCCAAATCCCATGGAGTGATATGCACCATCCAAACTCAGTGTTGCCTATGTACGAAAAAAGCTTCATTCCAAGCTTATAGGTCAGTTTATTTTCAAGATATTGAGCGAACAAACAGGACTTAAAATTTCCAGCCCATCGAGGGACAGGCTTCACTAATGCTCAGCCAATTATGATAATTTGTCAGCAAACTAACTGAGCTTTCTTTTCGGTCCCCTGAGGCTTAAGAGTAAATTCTTAGAACTCCCAACTCATTAATTATCATTTTAACCGCCCTTATACTACTTACTGAACTGGATTAAGGAGAGAGTGGTAAAAAAGTGTTTAACATCAACTCTATAGAGTCAAGGGTGAAACTTCATGAATCTTGTAATCCTTACCACACAGACCAGGTGTCTGACTAATTGTTCTCATTTTGACTCTATAACTAGTGTTTTTGTTAAGTTATAGACTTTTATATATTATTCTTAATATGTCATATGTGTACTACTTGTTTAACAACACTTTCAAACTCAGCGATTTCAAAAATGGATGATTAATACATTTCTTGTTATACTGCATCAACTGACTATTTACTGGTAAATTATTGGCATTGTGTGGAGCTGCTTTTGGTCATCCAGAGCTTTAAATTATTTTAAAATTACTAATAGGTTATTTTTGTTCAAATAGTCAACCATACATTTTAGAACTGATAATTTTCGGTGATTCATCTTCATTGTTATTCAATTTTCCTCCTTGTTTATCTTTTTATTTATTAATTAATTTAACACAAATTATCAGTCTTGAAAATAATTTGAAACTATTATATACTGACACCTCCCCTTTTAATACTAATAAGATGTTTTCAAACTATCGTATCTATGTGAAAACATAAGCAGAAGAACCTTATTACTGGTGTATAAAAGATGGATACTACTAACATACCTTTCTTTCCGCTCTCATGGATGGTACTCAAAATGTGAATTATGAGGTCCACATCAACTTGCTCCTCGTCGAAACATCGCTCGTACACATCAATCAACAATTTAGACTCTTCTGATAATTCGACTTCTACATCAGGTTTGCATGGCTCGTACTCATAATATATCCTGAACACAAAAGAATACAAATATAAACACAAGTGAGAGTGCTTGATTACAACAATGGTCATTCATAGATTAACTTGTGACTGTAGAATGATATAGTACCGACATGTAAACTTGCAGCAACTCCACCACGTCCTGGTGACCATTCTCTGTCGCCCAGTCGAGAGCAGTCCTCTCGTCAGAGCCGGCCTTGATGTTGACTTTGGCTCCCAGAGACAGCAAGTGCTCGGCCATGTCTACACTACCTCTGGCTGCTGCAGCCATCAACGCTGTCAGCCCTGTGTCCGAGTGCTATCAACAGTGAGAGTTGATCAACGTCCAGTCACCAAGTTACAGATCAGTGATGATTTGTAAACTAACATAATGAGCTTATATTAGACTTGTCAACATCAGACTAAGGGTATATTGTAGAAATGTTTCATTATTAAATTAACAAATATGAATTGCAACAAATCAATATACAGGACATAAAATGTAAGGCACGCTAAAAAGGGGGGGGGGTAAAAAGTAAGGTACGCTGGGGAAAATTGGTACATGGTCTTGACTGTGTGATAAGCATGAGAGCTGTTGTGTGCTCTAGTGGTAATATTCTTGTTTTCTTTTTATTTGTCAATTATAACATTTTTTTTGCATGATAAGTTCATTAGGTTTTGTTACTTTTCTGTTTTGTTTATTGTTATTGTTATTTAGATATAAGATTCTATTTATTGTTATTTAGATATAATATTCTATTTATTGTTATTGCTGTTTATGAAGTGTTTATTTATAAACTATTTCTCTATATATTTATAAGTGATAGATGTAATGTAGAATACTGAGAATGTATAAATTGGTATGTATTGGTTGTAGTATTAGGGATACTATATGGAATACTAATATGGAAGTAGGCACACATAAAATGAAAAATAGTTTAATTACTAAGTAGCTATAATGCCCACACACACCATTTTTGGTGTCTGGGTTATTTTTGCATGTCATGATATTGTATATTTCTGAATAAAGGATTTCTGACTTCTGACTTCTTCTGAAAATGTAAAGGTTTTTTCAGAAGTCAAAAGTTTGATTGTTTTGAACAGCCAATGTGTGATTGACAAAGTCATAGATAAAACATATAAATCATTGTAGGTCTATTCTAACATAAAAAAATAACAAAAATAACCATAATAAAATATTACAGGTTGACTTAATCAATATTATTACAAGACTTAATATAAATTATTATATGAATTATTTTGAAATGTATATATATATATATATATATATATATATATATATATATATATATATATACAGGGTGAATATAAAGTCAGGACCCCCCCCCTCTACTTTTTTCCATAGGTAATATAAGGAGATATCCTTTGGGTAGTGGTGGTGCAATATGGAAATGAAGTTTCATTTTATGATTTAGAAAATTTTTTTGTCCCCCAAAAATACAAAATTTTGGGGGCAACCCAAAAATTTCAAATGTAAACCCCTATCAAGTGACCCCTCATTATAAAAGAGCATGAAAAATACTGAAATAGTGGTGAAAACCAGAGATTGCTATCTCTTTCCTAATCCGAAATAATAGCCATTATTACCCAGAACAATTTTTAATAACTCACCACGTCACGAAGTCAAATCAAATGTTCAAACTGAAGGCCTCATACTATTTGGCAGTGAGGACAAAGCGTAAAGTGAACGCCTCTCTCTGACGTTTTGGAAAGTCTGAGGTGGTATTTGGTTGCAAGAATCAATAATCCTGTTTCCTAAATCTTCGAGGTTTGCTACTGGTGTTTTGTAAATTATGGATTTTATGTGACCCCACAGAAAAAAGTCTATGGGTGTAAGGTCCGGAGACCGTGCAAGCCATTCTATTACACCACGCCTACCACTGACCACGTAGCTGAGTTCCCAGGAAATGTCGTACAGCACGATGATAATGTGGTGGGGCACCATCTTGCTGGAAATGAACGATTTCTTCTTCAAATTCATGTTGATTCTCCTTAATAACAGTATTTATTGCAGGAAAAATTTATTCTTGTAACATTTCCAAATACAGTTGACCATTGAGATTCCCATTAATAAAAAATGGTCCTATAATGTGATTCCCCAAAAATCCCGGCCCAAAACATCAACTTTTTCTGGGTACTGGGTGCGAGATTCACGGAAAACATGGGGATTTTTCTGTGTCCCAGTACCCTGCAGTTGTGTTTGTTCACATCTCCATTGACGAAAAAACTGCATTCATCACTAAACACAGCGTTTCGAAACAAACAATGGATGAGCAGAAATTAGTGCTTCCATTTTCTTCACAAAAATTGTAGACGACGGTCTGGATCGTCTTCGTTTTCACTCATGGATAAGCTTAATTTTATATAAGCGTGATATTTATTTTTTTCAGTAACTTTACTACAGGACATTTGGGAAACATCACAAAGATTTGCTACTAATCTGGTGGACTGCTGCGGATCTTCAACAAATTGTGCAACAATTTCAAACTGTTTGTCACCGCCTAAAGGAGGGCCGACCTGAGCGTGGGGCATCTTTGATGGAACCAAATTCTCAGAACTTATTTACCAAAGTTCTTAAGTATTTCCTTGTCACAGGTCTATCAGGATGTGCCAAATTAAAAACCACCTTTCTGCCTCATGATAATTTTCATTCGAAGCCCCGAAAGTAAATATCATTTCTACTTTATCTTCGTGACTACGTGCCATTTTTACTCGTAATCAGTATTAATTAGATAGTATTATTTAAAACTTACAATGCGAAAGTGCATATAAATAAATTATTGTAATAACACTAAAACACATAAAAACTTCTCAAAATACTTCACGGAACAGTAAACACACAATACCACTGGATAATAATGATCTACTAAGATAATAAATACTGTCAAAGTATGACCTGTTCTCACAAAATTGAAACAAGGAAATGGACTAGTTTGTACTAACTGTACTTCGAACTGGGAAAGCCCAGTCACTCATTGGACAAATAAACTTCTTATCAGGTTACTTTCTAATATTGGATTCTTCGTCCATTCCATGCCTCACTCATTGAGAACACAAACAACCAATTAAACCTGTTTCCATGCAGACGGAAAACTGTACCCAAACAAAATAAATTTAGGTGTAAATATTTAATTACAATTTTTTATTGGCTATGTTGTTGGAAAGAGATAGCGATCTCTGGTTTTCACCACTATTTAAGTTTTTTCATGCTCTTTTAAAATGAGGGGTCACTTGATTGGGGTATTACATTTGAAATTTTTGGGTTGCCCCCAAAATTTCGCATTTTTGGGGGACAAAAAAAATTTCAAAATCATAAAATGAAACTTCCTTTCCATATTGCACCACTACCCAAAGGATATCTCCTTATATTACCTATAGAAAAAAGTAGAGGGGGGGGGGTCCTGACTTTATATTCACCCTGTATATATGTGTTGTGGAGACAACCATATGGTTTATCAGTATACTGTACATGTACAAGTTGAACGATTAAAGTTTAAATACTGAGGCTTATGCACAACTCTCTATATAGGCATTAGTAGTTTTCTTACTGAAAATGTCTAAAGTATTAAATATACTAAGGTTCTTTCCAATATCAGATGTTACACATTTGTATGGTAAATCTGAGAAACTGTTAAATAAAAACACTCATATAACTATTATTTCTAATAAAACATGACTTGCAAAAGTAGTTTATCAAATCCTCGTACCTGATAGTCCACAGAAATGTTCTCAGAAAGAATCAACTGCAACAGTTGTGTGAAAGCCTGTTCTGTGCCTGAAGCCCAAGCTTGGGCCAAGCATCTGTCCATATCTTGTTTCAAATACCCCTCCAACTCCACTATTTCTTGGCTCACCTTGAACCATAATAAGACAATACTTGATTTTACACAAAACAAATATAATAATCATCCTTGTATAACATCCATGAAACATCTGTTGCTAATTGCATCATTTCTCATTGCCAATAGAGTCATACAATTACCTAATTTTGACTCAATCAAACTAATTACACAAAAATCAAAATTATTTTTTATTTGAATATTTTATAAAAAATTAATACGATTCAAGCAATTGCATAATGGTTTTATTTAAACAGGGAGTGAATTAGGAAATTTTCCTCAAATGGTATTCATAAATGTTTTGAAATGATCATTTAATTCATGAATGGCTGATCAGAAAAACTATTTTGGAATGCAAAATCTTCTTAATTTATATAACCTCTCTGTGAAATCCTGCGAGTTAAACCACTGGATTACACCGACATGCAGTTCAGCATCAGTGTCAAATTGTTATGTAACAAGCCACATCCTCATCGCTGGAACAAATCCAGGCTGTATAAGAGGAAACTGAAACTTCCCA
The DNA here is from genome assembly GCF_021130785.1 of Homalodisca vitripennis. NCBI lineage: Eukaryota > Metazoa > Arthropoda > Insecta > Hemiptera > Cicadellidae > Homalodisca > Homalodisca vitripennis. The sequence continues at coordinate 189,390,097 of NC_060207.1, forward strand.
CCCAAAACCATTCAAGAGCTCTTGTATACAATTGGCCGTGTGCGGACAAAAATTTCTTACAGAGTTTTCACCGACGCCTCCTACTATTGATGCGATTCCTCTGGTGCTCACACTAGGGACTTGCTCAACTGCTTCCAACACTCGCTCTTCTGCTTCCAATGTTCTAGTGGTTTTGGGGCCTACCGCAGTCATGCATCAAGGGTGCAAATGATCCAGTCTTCCTAAGACGATCATGAAGTCTTACAAATGTTTTCTCATTTGGTAAATTTATATTTGGAAACCTTTATTCATACAAACAACGAGCATCAGCACAGTTGTAGTTTGCAAGTCCATACATCAGGTGCATGTCCGTCATGTCTTCAAAAGAATACATAACACTACTAATTGCAAACTGATCTTATAAACATGTTAATTTGGTTATGTTTACATTTATTAGATGTTAAAAGTTCAGTAGTCAGTTCCATTGCTGCATTTCAATAACAGTAACAGTTGATTTAACAGCTGTTCACTGAATACTGCCAAATTATGGGCCATTTAGTTTGCATATGTAATACGAATCCTTCCATACAATGGTTATTTCTTAACTGATTTTTATACATAAGGTATCTTTGGAAACAAAAAAATATTTAAAAACTTTTTTGTGTCTTATAAAATTTTAATAAAAACAGTGGTTTATTAGATATTTCATCAAACAAAATTAACCCTAGATTACTTATGTGGTTTTTTTGTCACACGATCACTTATGTGTAGTAAATTTTACGACTTGGAAGCATTTTGTTTTAATCTTCCTAATAGTTAACTTTTCTGTATTTATAATATTTAAATCTTGTTAACCAACTCTCTGGCGTTTTGAGAAATATTTTTAAGAACATAAAAAACTCATTACAAGATACAAAACATTAAAAGAGGAAAAAACATTAAAAGATACTATGTTTTTATATAAAAAAATGGGAAAACATGTTTATAAAGTGAGGCAAAAAAGTCATGTAAAAAAATTTTTTTATTGAATAATAAGCAGCAGAATACAAAGTAAAAAAGGAATGAAATAAGATTTTTTAAATGTTGTACTGTTTTTTAGCTTGTTGTCTCTGTTAGGTGCATCATTGAAAAGTTATGTGTCACACTCCACGCAGCAGGTTGCTCGGTGTTGAGCACATATTGGGTGATTGCAATGACCCGCAGTAAGTTGTCGTCATGCGTCTTAGTGCTGCTGGGCAGTAAAAGCATGTTTTCCGTGGTCCTGGTCCTCTCGGAATTTCGGGGGTGTTCGGTATTCCAAGAATTTCACACATTTGGATTTTTGTTTCCTTCCTCAGATTGGGCGTTTGAAGTCGGGTTCTCATATGTGGTTCTGTCAATTGCTTGCACAATTCCTTCATGAAGAGCTTTCTTTTCATTGGTTTGTGACCCAAACGTATGTTGTTCATGCAATAAATGACGTAGAGTTCACAAAAGCAATGTTCAACATTTCCGTAAAACACGCAGAGTGCCAACGACGTGTTTTTCTGCTGCAGGACATGTCCCCGCACATCTTGTCAAGCGTGTCCACTGCTCCTTTTCATGAATGATTTTCAGGTTTTTTTGGTTTCCTGATTCAGATTCATGCCAGAGTGCATAGTAGATAGCAAATCAACGACCTTATTGGTTTTTGGTTTGTAGGAAACCAAAGTTTTCTCCTTGTCAAAAAGAAACATGGAAGAACCAACTGGCCGTTCTTTTCTGTTGGCAAGTTCCTTTGGAACACCTTTTCTTTTTATACGGATTGTCCCTATTGTGGTTATATTGTAAGGCTGTTGCAGGAGTTCCTCAGCAAGTGGTACATTTGTGAACCAGTTGTCGGTGGTAACAACACTTCTATTAGATCCATGAATGCTTCTAGTCACAGTTTTCACGAAATAATCAACTGCAGACTTGCCCTTGTGTTGGAGTTTTTTTTCCTAAGTAGGGTGTTCCATCGACCACATAATAGGTGGTGGTGTCACAACATAGAACAATTTTGATCCCATATTTAGCCGGTTTATTAGGAATATACATCCTAAATGGGCATTTTTCCTCTGAAGGCTAAGAGCTGCTCGTCCACTGTTACGTAACTACCAGGTTTGTAATTTTGTTCTGCAGTTTCCCGGACAAATGCTTCCCATAGCTCTCTAATTAGAGCGAAAGGATCCGTCATTTTGCGTTCCTCACGTGTGGCTCTATTTGTCAAAACGGAGTGACAGCACAATAAATTCAAAACGATCACAGGTCATGGTACATTTGTACCGGGAACCACTCCATACACTGTCAAACATTTCTCTGGCAGCTAAATGATTATCATGAGACCATGCAGAGTTCACCAAAATACCAAGAAACGCGTTCATCTCTTGCATACCTATAGGTTGTATTGTATTTACTGCCTGATTTCTGTAATTAGTTCTAAGTCGATCCATTTCTTCATTTGTGTGGAGCAGAACTTTACTTATCATGGCTTCATCAAATATTTTCAAGAAAACTTGATAGAGGCAGTACAGATCCACGGGCGGTTCCTACAACATCACGTTTCGAGAGCACAATGTTTCTCATTGGAGTACGAGCATTCGTAGGCTGCGGTTTAGTGTGCACACATGCTTGTTCTTAGCTCTAATAATAGTAGCTTTAGGAATAAAAATATTTGCATCTACTGTAAATTGTGTTTGGTTGGAATCTGCATCGGGATCTGACGCATTTTCAGGTACAGCATCAGGCAAGATGTTATATTCAGTCAAATCGTTGGCACTATCATCATAAGTTGAAAAGGTCAGCATTGGGCTGTGCTGAAAGGTTAGATCTAGGCCTACATACTTGCTGTGCGGTAGATGTTGATGGAAGCTCAATATTAGACTTACGCCTTTTCTTCTTCTTACGTTTTACCTCATTGTCACTGTCTGACTCTGATTCACTCTCGAAAACTCTGAGGCCTTTTTCTGGTGGAAAGTAGGTTTCATCTGCGTCTATATCGTCCACATCTGTGTCCTCTACTTCATCAACTTCACATTGATCCTCATTGTCACTTCCACTGTCATTGGAAGAACGATGAGTTTCCTCGTCACTAGACTCTTCCAGGTATTGTCTTATTTGATTAGTCATACGCTCATAGTCTTCATCCATTGTGAGAAAATCACAAAAACTAAAATCTAAACACACGCACTAAAATCTAATGAAAAACAAACTATGATCAACTAAGGATAAAAGTTACACCATCACTTATGTATCGTCAGATTTACGACGCGAACTCGGAACAACAAAGAAGCAAGTGACCTGTTGGACGGCTACTCCGCGACTGAGCTAGTCTATTGGAGTGGGGAAGGTACTGTGGAGAGGGGGGCGTGACCTTGACTCTGATGGTGGGGTGTGGCATTTTTGCAAATGGCGAGTCGTCATTTTTTACGATACATAAGTGTTCTAGGGTTAAATGGCCGCCATTTTGAAAATATTAGAACTTTGGTTAAAACGGTCTGAGAATATGCAGAATAGTTCTACAATCCCCTAGGGTGGCATCTAACCTTCTCTCCCTAAGTAGATCGGTGTCTTCTCAGGTTATGGGTCTGATTATGGGACATGGTCAACTGAGGAATCATCTTCACAGAGTTGGTATCCTTCGGGAGGATCCGCTCTGTAGAATGTGTGACGAGCAAGAAGAAACTGCTGAACTGCTCTTTGACTGCCCTGCAATAGCAAGGGAGTGGTATGCAATCTTTGGTAGTTTTGATAAGGGTGACGAATTTCCCCAGGAGGACCTGATTGGTTGTTTTCGGCGGTTTGTGGAACTGCTGAAACTGTAGACTGGTCGGTCTCATAGTGTGCTTTGCAAAAGGCCGTTGAGGCTTATGTGCATAGCAATAGACCACCCCACTGAAGAAGAAGTACAGTACAACCCCGATAAGTCGGGGCCCCCGTTAACCCGGAAGTCCGGCTAAACCCGGACCGATTTTCAATAAAAAAATAAAAAATCAGACAAACATTTCAATAATAAAAACGTAATATTTTTGAGTGGTATAGTATCCGTGAAATCGATGTTGTATCAGTATTTGATGGGACTGTACGACAGTGAGTGTGTGACTCATGGCACACGGCGGCCGAGTGGCGGTCCATTGTCCCGGATTCTCGGAAACAATAACAGACGCGTATTTCCCCAAATCCTCTCCCACGCTACCGCCTGGCCCCTCAGTACCTTTCCTACTTTCGCTCCGCTCTCGCTTGTGCCCGTGTTGTGTGTGTAGTGTACTGTATTGTTTTTGCTTCTGTTCTCCAATCGTGCTTCAGATAGTGTGCTTCATTTGTGTTGTGCGTTTTGTTTTTATCTACGCGATGGCAACAAAACGTAAAACATGTGTTAGTGACAATGGAAAAGAGACTAGAGGCATTAGGTAGGATTGATAAAGGCGAAGCTTTAAAAAACAATTGCAGCATCTTATGGTGTCGGTACATCTACAGTATCGGATGGAAAGAAAATAGGACAAAAATCGAAGAATTTTGTTTCAAGATGATAACAAAAGACAGTTTGGGCAATCGGTGCAAAGCTAAGAAAGCTAAAAACGAGACTCTTTGTATGTTTGGTTTTGTGCGGAAAGGGAACGTGGTTTTGCCAGTGTCTGGGCCTATCATTCAAGAAAAGGCAATCAAGCTGAACAAACAGTTGTCTGATTGTGAACCAAATTTTACTGCGAGTCAAGGATGGTTGGATAGGTGGAAAAACGGTATGGTATTCGCCAACTATCTATCACAGGAGAAAATCTATCTGGGGACAACAGCAACTGCTGATGACTATAAAAACAAGTTTTTTGGATTTTGTTAAAGAAGAAAATTTTACGGCAAATCAAATATATAACTAACGCCGATGAGACAGGTCTGTTTTACAGAATGTTGCCCGAGCAAAACTTTGGCCTCAAAACTGAAAAAGACGCAAAGGGATACAACAAAAGCAAAGACCTATTGACAATAATGGCCTGCAGCAATGCCTTCGGGGAAGCATAAATTTCCTCTACTCTTAATAGGAAAAGCGAAAAAATCCACTGAGCACTGAAAAACGTAAATCAGGATTCTCTACCAGTTGTCTACAAGTCTCAAAGAAGTGCATGGTTGGTTGGACAGCAACACTTTTAAAAACTGGTTTTTTTTATTGTTTTGTGCCAGGTGACGAAATATTTAAAAGATTGTGGGTTGCCAATTATAGCTGTCCTACTAATTGATAAATGCTCCTTTACATCCGTCTGCAGATATGCTGGTCAGTGGGGGACAACACCGTCAAGTTTTTGCCGGCCTAATGTAACAGCGCTATTACAGCCCATGGACCAGGGGGTTCTCGAGAAAATCAAGGTTTACAGAAGACAGATGCTAAGCACAATCATTGACAATGAAGGAGAACACGGTGTAGTTGAGATTCTCAAAACATTTAATGTGAAAACTGTAATGTACATAACTGCAGAATTTTGGGAACACGTGACTAGAATCAGCTTAATTAAATCTTGGAAAAAAAAACTGTGGAAGGGGTGTATGCGACTTGCCTGAAAATATAATTCAACCAGTGGGGAACTGTAATATGGAAAATGACTCTCCAGACGATGTCCAGCCCCAAGAACTTTTGGATATGTTCCAAAAATATTGATGGCTGCTCTGAAGTCGATGAAAATGACGTTACTCTGTGGTTAGGGGCAGACAATAACGGCTCATGTTGAAGAGACTGCGGGATCGCACAGCACGCAAGCGGCAGACGACATTGGCACAACCAAAGCTGACTGAGTTTTTTTACCAGGAAATGAACAGTTATAAATGTACTGTAAGGATTAATAATAATTTAATGTGCATATGTTTGATGTTTTTTACAATTATAATGGAGTTTATCTGAAAGTATACCGTATTTTATTAATTTTTACCTAATTATCCTGCTAACCCGGATTTTCGTTAAAACCCGAATCGGCCGCGGTCCCGATTAATCCGACTTATCGAGGTTCCACTGTATACCTACGTTAATAAAGAAAGGTCTACAGGAATCTTTATCACTAATACTATAATAACCTATAGGCTCTCACAAATTAGGTCTGCTCCAGCAGAGTTACTCCATAGAAGAGTACCATAGATAAGGTGAACACTGAAAAGTGCAAAATAGGCTATAACAACTATGAATCTTGCCATAGAACATCAACATCTGCTGCAATAATTAGAAAAAAACCACACACACTGCAATGAGTATTTACATTTTTTTGTTGTAATTTAGAATTTTTTAATATGTAGTTAATTACATTTCACACAATGGATTGTAAAATAAAAATACTAAATACATACAAAAATTTGTTTGATTAAAAAGTGTCTTCATTTTGATTTTGATTGGTTTGTAATTATTGAGTTTTATAAACGTAAAATTTTTTAAAAATCAAATTTAATGCAACAATATAGAGAAACATCTATTTTAAACAAAGTTTAAAATTTTATTGCTATACCATAAATGTACAAAGTTTCGAATATAACAAAAGTTACATTTTCGGAAAATTGCTGTCACCAGGCCTGCAGAAGCTTAAATAATTACTACCTCAATGGGTTAAGGATCCGACAGAACTTTTAAAAATCATCTTGTTGTCAGTCCAATCCAGGCAATATTGTAATTCTAGGGAGGATTCTAGAAGTTAATGTTCAAATGTTGTTTATCGTATACATGACAGGTTGTGTAAAAGATTGAGTAGATCACAGGTGGAGTGAGTAAAGTCGTTTATAAACTTAACAATATGACTTTATCAATATGTAATATATGTAAGTACGCCTGAGATAGGACAGATTCCAGCACCTCACCTCTACTGACTGCTGACCAAGGATGGGCGTTGCTGTGTAGGTCAAGCTTTGTTGGTTGGAGCTCCCGTTTACATTTAGGGCTGATATCCAGTTCTTTAGATCCAACTTGTTTTGTTTCACCCGCTCTATGTCTTTCTTCACTTTCACCATTTCTTTTGTCATATATCCGGTTCTGGAAAATCAAAATTACTTGTCAACATTAAACTTTTATACACTGTATATACCCACACACGTTATATATTACAACTTTTAACCGGAGGTGGTTTTATACAGGTATCATGAAACATAAAGATATGAGGGCATGTTTAAAAGTCGTTTTATGACCTAATAATCATAATGAGTTTCTTCAATAATAGAAAATAAGACTACTTGGCGTGTTATTTTACACATTACATAATTTATTATGTATCATATAGGAATTAACTAGCTGTATTGATTAAGAAATCAAACTTACTTCTTTAAGATATCCTCCAGGAAGAATTCTTGAACTTCATACAATCTTCCTGGTACTGCAAATAATGTTGTACGTATTAAAAATATATGTAAATGCAGATTTGAGATAAACAATCAATCATAAATATGAAGATTCTTTGTAGAGTAAAGAACTTTTTCACCTAACGTATGTCATATAGTTTTAAATTTTTGCAGCCAACCAATTTCTACCCTTGTTAGAAAAAAGGCCTGATTTAACACTTCACTGCAGACTTACGAGTGATCATCACTAGTCTGTCAAATTAAATGTATTAATAAGGAGCAATACAAGCTATTTAGTATAAACTTGCATCTTCTTCTTGCATTTCTTCCAATTACATAATTGAGTTCTTTATTCACTAAAGAGTTGCCTAAACATCTTTATTTCAACCATTTTTCATACTGATAACATAAACAACATAATTGCAAGTATACCTCAAAAGTTCTACTGAACACATTTTTAAGTTTAAAAATTATTTCTGTCACTAAAGGAAGAGATTTATAGACTACAGACTGAGAACTTTGAAAAACAGTTTATGTAACAAGATATACATTTAAAAATAATTCTTTTACATTTTTGAATGTATTAACTCTACAAATTCACTCCATGATAATAGATAGAATATATGTGTAGAATCGTTTTGCAATAAACGTTACAGAACTTGAACTAAAATTGTTCAAGTAATCCAAACTTCATTAATGGCATATTTGTATTTAAGTCTCATACATTTTTCTAATTTTACAGTAAATATTGGCCTACTTAAAACAATGTTGTTAAGGTGTTTGATAAATAAGATCCAATTTAATTCCCATACAAACAGCAATGTGAGAACATATGTTTGTAAAATAAATCCATTAATTAAGGCTTTAAAAACAACAAGGTGATCTTGATAACAGAAATATTCCAAAATGGGGATAATAGACAAAATTATAATATGACAAGTATTACAATTATTGACAGCTCCAGAATGTCATTGTATAAGTTGCCATTCAACAGTTGATGCTTCTTTGAACCAGAACTAATCATAACCTACTGGGAATTCACTACAGATGTAAACATGCAACCCATTAGAGCAGCCTGCACGAAATAGTCTGATGAAGAATGATGAATCTGAATCCTCCCTCAACTTCATCTGAATCCGCCTGTTGCAATAAAAAAAGATTATCACCGGTTGTTATCATTAACAAATATACAAATGTTTGTCTGTTTTGCAGACAAAATTGAAATCAAGCAGACAGTATGTAATCATCACTACGTAATAGCAGGAACAGCTGGTAGTCAGCAGCGATATGGCAACACTGTCTAAAATGTCATCATACTATTTAGGTGCAGACTGCTCTAGTAATTTATCATAATGGAGTTTATGATATTGTGAACATATGAATGTAGCTCCAGCTAACATTCCATGACTCAAATATACCTTATGTACGACATCTAGGTGGTTGGATGTATGACAACAATAATTTGGATGTTATAATTTAGTTATTTACAAAAAAAAAGACATTCCAACTTGCTTAAATTTTCCGACATCACTTTAAAAGAAAAATTACATTCAATAGCATTTTCTAATGTTAGAATACCAGTGATGATGGGACAAGTGTTTCCCGAGATGACTGGGCAATTAGTGAAGTACTTGGAGAACATCTGTGTATCCAGAGAGGATGACATGAGCACGAGCTTTAGACCACGATACTTGGCGAGTGCATCACGCAGCACAATCAGCATGAAGTCACTGAGTCGGTCACGTTCATGAATCTCGTCGATGATGACATGGGTCACAGTAGCCAGCAGTGAGTCACCACAGAGTAATGTACGCAGCAGAATCCCATTGGTGCAGTACGTCAGGATTGTGTTCGGAGAGATTCTGTACAGAGATTTTTCATCATTACATACTTTAATATAGTATATTTTGAAGATTATAGCATTTTTTCTGATAGGTACCAATTTGTCAAAATAAGCGACCAGAGGTCTGATATTATGAGGGTGACAAGGGGATTCACTAGGGCTCAGTCCTGGGTCCCTTCTTGTTCATGGTTTCATTAATGACCACCCAAAATTTCTATCCAACAAGTGTGTACTTTATGCTGACAACACTTCCTTGATGTGTTCTTGTAAACCTCCTGAACTTAATCTTATAAGGATGAACTATATGAAAGAGAGATCTACCTCAGTTGTAATGCAAATAGTCAAACGTTTGTATGGAATACAGAACATAGAACAACAACAATAACTTTCTTTAAAACAAAAATAAAGCCTGACGTGTAAAATATGTAAGATGTTTCTTTCTCTATCACTTATACTTCTTTCTTTTTTTCCCCTCCAGACTTTGATGATCCCTTCACAATTTTTTCTGTACGTAAAGCTAGTATTATCAGCTATGAAAAAAAGTTTCCGGTCCATTCACACTGGGAACAATGAACCATCCAGATTATACTTGCACATTGTTTTGCTGCTTTGGTTTTTCCTTGATATTTTACATTCAGAGCAAATCAGAGTCAATCGATGCGTATTTAAAAATATACCTAACTACATACCTCCACTATTTAAACACTAGTCTTCGAAGTGTAGCAACCGTTTAGGGGCATCTCATAATCTTCAAGAATGTTTTCTCTTTATTCATTCAGTGTTTTATATATATATATATATATATATATATATATATATATATACACACATAGTAAGCATTAACATAGTATGCAGAGAAATAACAAAATGTTCACATCACCTGAATAATTAGCATGTGCCCAACCTAGAAAACTCATTGCCCACCCTAGCAAAACCGTAATTATTGAAGAAACATATTTGTTATTTTTTTTCTTGAAAAAATGATTTAATATATTCCTTGCCAAATTATTTTGAGAGATATCTCATGTACCTCTTTTACGTATCGTTAAAATGATCTTGAATCGGAGTACGGAAATCATGTTAGCTGGCCAACTGAACGGCTGCTTCCCTAGGAAAATTTCCATTTCCAAAAATCAACATGACAAGTCTGATTATCTCGTCTACATTCGGTCTGACCTGGGGTGAGTACTTGAGCCAATCGGTGGTATTTGAGCCCAGAGGGTTCTTTTGTGTGCGGCCCATTATAAATTATTCATATGTTAATGTTATTATTATGTGCATAGGTTCATTTTAATTTCATTTATATTTTATTCTAGGTTAAAAAATATCCTTTTAAACAACAAACAAGATGGGACCTAACTAACTATCTAAAAGTGCATTTAAAAAAACTAAGAAAAGAAAAGGAAAGAGCTGCAGTTCTCCTTTCAGGACACTTGAAAAATTGGCTAAAATCCAACAAGGAGGTGGGCACACATAACACTGCAACAGATCAAGATGAGAGTAATGCCGAAATTGTATAATGATACAGAATGATGACAAACCAACCACAACCATCAACTTCCCATCATATAGACCCACCAGTTTCAGAAAGCAACTATGAAGAGAACGAATCTTTTACACATTTCTTTAGATGAGAAAGGATCAGCAGTTGATTGTCATGATTTACCTCCAATAGAAGAATACTGTTCATCACAAATAAGTGAAATAGTTTTTTAATTATCCAGAAAAGGGTCTAGCTATCCATTGATTACTGATAGTATTTGAATTCTGCTGGTTGAACGTGGCCCTCAAATAGTTGACATATCAACCTTCAAGTTTCCCGTGTTGGATAGAGATACACATTTTGATGGCAAGTGGTTTTAAAGAAAGTAGTCATATATATAATTATATTTTGTGCCAAGAATGATCTACCACTTTGAGGAACAGCAAAGAAAGAAATCATTGGTAAGTCAAGTAGTGGAGTTTTTTAGCACATTAGAACTAATAAGTCACTATCAGCATAAACTAGCAGAAAATACGACTTATGTTAAATAAAATAAAATGGCACTCAGTTACTTTCCACCTAAAGTACAAAATGAGCTCAAATGTAAACTGGAAGTAATGTGAGGCAGAAAATCTTGAATGAAATACAAAATGGAAAATACTTTTCCATCATCTTTGACTGCACACCAAACAGTACTCACACTGAGCAAATGAGCCAAATTATTAGATTTGTTGACTTGTCAGATGGGAAGTGTCAAGTTAAAGAAAGTTGTATTGACTTTATCAACACTAATGAAAAACAGGAGAATGTATTTCAGTGGACATTCTAACCCTTCGCACACTGTTGACAAATATAACCACCAATTTTTACTTTGCTAAAAATGCTGTTGACTAATATATTCGCTTTTAAACATTGAGTGCCATGGGAGTATTATTGGGAGTAAGTAGTTCCCAGTTTTACCAGTGGATTGCAGCAGCTGCTGGAGCATAAATTCCTCAATAGAAAAACACAGTAATAGTTGTCCCCGCCTCTTGGTTGTTCTCCAACCTGCAAAATGGTGGCGCACTACCCATGCCACTGCCTGTTTTGCCAGACACTAGCGCTACTGACAAACTAACTCGCCGGTTTAGTTCGTTCGCGGACTGCGAGTGGAACTGTTGTGCGTACGTTATCTCACTTTGTTGCAAGAAGAGAAAAGGGGACGGGAAGATGTGTTGTGTGTACACGCAACGGTCTACGCAAGGAGTCCATTTACGTGTGCGAGACATGCACCGCCCGGCCGAACCTGCACCCGGATACGTGTTTCAAGACGTACCACATGTTGACGTTACCTTGAACACCGTGATGGCTAATTGTAGATCTTTTTATATTCATTAATGTTTTATTTTAACTATAATATACATACTATATATATAATATACTATAATATAATATTATACACAATAGTAAAATTTTGTTCAACATTTCGTTGAATTTTGTGTATTTATATTTTTTTATAAGTTAAATAAAAGTATTACAAACATTGTAATTTTTTTGTTCACAAAAGTCTTTTTATATGGTAACAAACTCAAAAACAACATTAGCGTTGACTTTATGAAAAAAAAAAGATTTTGAGGTATATGTAGCGTTTGGGTATGGTGCGTCCCAAATTGCTGTAGCGCGGGAAGGGTTAAAAAACTTTAAGAAGATGGCCTAAGTATTGATAATTGCAGAGGTCAGGGTTATGATAATGGTAGCAATATGGCTGGAAAATATATCAGTATGCAAGCTCAAAACCTCAAACAAAATGATAGTACTCGGTTAGTGCCATGTGCTGCACATAGCTTAAACCTTATCAGATCACATGCTGCTGCTGTTTCGCCTCTAATGATACTTTTTTGGAACAGTTTAATAAATGTTTATGTTCTTCAGTGATGCTACAGGAAGGTGGCAGGCTGTGTTAAGTAACTCTGACATTACTTTGAAGGGTCATTGTGACACTAGGTGGTCAACCATACGAAGAGCAATTGCTGCTTTAAAAAGAACACTGAACAAACTGTATGCAAATCTGGAGAAAATTGCTATTATTAACGAATACAAATGGAACCTGGAAACGTCAGTGAAGGCTGAAGGACTCATCAAGCACATCAACTTCAAATTCATATGTCTTTTGTATCTTTAGGAAAGGATGAAAAGACTGTTACAGTGGACAAGGTTAACAAAATGATAAAGGGATTGTCAAATACGACTCAGGAAATTCGAGATGAAGGAATTGGTCCAGCGATCGACTATGCAACAAAGAAAGCGCAAGAAATTGGTATCGATTATAATTTTGCTGGAAAAAGACAAGAGATCATAAGCCAATGTCTTTCAGATTAACTTATTTACATTTAAACACATAAACCAATATTAAAACTTTTATTTTTGTGGGGCCTTTCGATAGCAAGGCTATCTTCGTCAGACACATCACAAAATATATACAAGCTCCATCTTCAACATGTCTTTCAGATTCAAACAAACAAATGCATGATGAGTATCTCGATTCAAAACAGGAATTTCGGAGGGAAATAAATTTGGTTTGTGATCAAATCCTGAGAGAACTCATAAAGAGATGGCAATGGCTTCAAAAATTTACTTTACACTTCCTGTTACAGTGGCCTCTTGTGAGCGAAGCTTCAGTAAAATAAAGCTTATCAGCAATTATTTAAGATCGTCCATGGGACAGGAATGTTTGTCAAATTTAGCCATTTTATTGATTGAAAATGAAGAGGTAGTGAGTGAAACTTAACTTAAGAGGATATAATTGATAATTTTATCAAAAAAAAGCGAGCAAATTAGCATTTAAGTAGATTAACTGAGCTTAATAACTGCATTAAGTTAAATTTTATATAGTTATTCTTAGCAACTCAATATATTTTGAAATAGACTTTGTAAAATATAACGTGTTTTTGTATTTAAGTGCGTTTCTGTAACTTAATCCTTCATAACACTTTTGATTCTGGACTGTAAATTAGTTTAATTCTTTCTTACATTTCTGTAAATTAACAATATTGCCTACCTATCTTTATTTGTGTATATACATTTTGTTTATTTTATACATTTTTGACAACAACAATTCATTGAAATATTAAAAGAATAAGAAGTCTTTTTGTCTTTATTATAAGAAGCCTTTGTGCAATTGTACACTTCTTTGAATATATATAAACATATATATATAATTTCAATAAACATTGAATCGCAAAAAGTACTTGCTCCGCCGGGACTCGAACCCGGATCTCTCACTTGCCGGGTGAATGTGCTACCATTACACCACAGAGCCCTCACTTTTTACGATTCAATTATTTTGTATTTGGCCGTTTCTTTCACATATGTGTTTAAATAACCAAACTAACATATGATCGGAAGACTAAATACCTGTCAAATGACTTCTATTTACATTCATTAAATTTGTATAAGTGGCTAGCCTAATTTAATTTCAATAAACATTGAATCGCAAAAAGTACTTGCTCCGCCGGGTCTCGAACCCGGATCTCTCACTTGCAACATATATATATTGTTTTGCCTTCACATTTTCTTGGGTCAAGGAAAAATATCATATCATCATATACTTATAATACTTACAAAATAAGCTTATTTATCTTAAGTAAGTTACAAAAATAATTTAAAAGGTAGGATAACTGTATTTGTCATTTGGTATAATAGCATCATTGAAAACAAACTGGTAAAAGAAACTAAAGAGTGCAGTTTCTAGTTTTTTTTTCAACTCTGCTCATAGTAGTTTTTAAAATGGTTTCCTACACAAAAAATACCTGCTCTCCAGACGGATCTGGTAGCCAACAGTCTTGCCGAGCGGCTCTCCGCGCTCCATTGCCACTCTCTCACTCACAGTCACGGCGGAGATGCGACGTGGCATGCTACAGATGATCCTGCAGCCTCGCTGAGTCTTCTCCGAGTGGTCCATTATGAACTGCGGAACCTGTCATACAGATTGCACATATAAGTTTAAACAAGAAACATATGGCTGACAAGATTTGCTAACAGATACAAAATGGTGTGTGATAGATGTTAGCAAGTTATTATTTATGACACTTCATAAAGACCAATAAAAGACAAGAAAGGTCATTTAAACCTTTGTCGTTTAACTGCATATTACAGAAGTAATCATCATAAGGTTGAAACTCTTCATCACCCACCTGATTATGATTAACCCTTTTACCGCCAGGCCGCAAGCCACACTTGGTGCGTCGCCCGCCAACGATATCTGTACGAGTAGTTGCGTTGACCGCCAGGCCTTTGCCCGGGGTGCGCGTCGCTACTCCGCCACGGCATTTTGATCAGTTTTACGCATGTTTACATTATCACTTATATTTTTGTTAATTACAAAGATAGAAAATAGATAGTTGTTGGTATTGTTTTCTTTATTTTTAAATGCGCTAACTTTCTATGTGTAGATGTTGGCTGTAATACATTTTTAAATACTGAATTTTTTAACTTTATTTTTATTTATTTTTTTAATACAAAAAATATTAACTTTGAAGTGTTATAAGTACCAAAGTTTGTTCTTTTTACCACAAAATCTTTATGTAATACAATTATACATTTAACTTAGAAGAACTTCAGGGAGTTTCAAAAAATAATTAGACCATTTGAAATATTTATTAGCCTCTTTATTGTACAGGTACAAAACGAAAATTTGGAAAAATTCATTACAATGTGTTTTGTAAGTTATAAATCATATGATATAATATAATATATACCTAATCAAATATTACCTTGAAATAAAATATACTGAGGATAAAATTAAAATGTATATAATAATACAATAAAGACTTGTATAAAAAGGTAAAAAAGATACAAGAACTAAAAATATAAATTACACAAATGAGAAAAGTTTAAAATATTACGGTCTTTACATAAAAAAGACCTATTGACAATTTTACTAAGATTACAATTATAAAATATACATATAGATGATTATAGAATACATTAAAAAAGTAATACCAGCCTAAGAAAACATACTGTCTTTACACTTTGTAAAATGTCCTACGTGATATATTATTATATCAATATTATCAACATTATATATTATATTATATCAATATTGTATATCAATATTATTAAGGAAGCTCAAATTATCCAGAATACATTAAAATGAACTAAATCAAAATCAGTGGAAACATCATTATGTAATTAGCGAAAGAGGAGAGAGCCTATGATATATAGGCTCTTGGCGGTTTACCACTACTCATGGCAAAGCCTATATATAGGCTCTTGGCGGTAAAAGGGCTAAAGGAATTAAATACTGAGTGACCACTACCTTGTTTACTGTCTTAAATGTTGCAATAAAAACTGTGTGATGTAAACACTTTAAAATGACGAATCTACACCTAAATTAGAAGCTTTAAGATTTTTGACTGATTCTTAAAATCAAGATAGCCTGATGGATCCACTATTACTGTACCCGGAGCCCGAGTATAGATCGGGCCGCGTCAGCAGTGCCAGAGTATAATAACTAAATAACTGGCGCCAGAGTACAACTTGGACCTTGTTATTTAATTCTGTTGTGTAACTCAGTCAGCTTTTTTTTAGATTCAAACATTTAGAATATGTTCATTGGTTGTCTGAGTTCATATATGTTGCTTTTTACGGGGCTATCCAGAAAGTAACAGACGTTTAGAAAATAAAACCAACTGAAATAGGAACATTTCATTATATACATTAAAAAGCTACACTGTTAGGCTATTTTCAACGTAATTCCTGTTAAAATTGAGACATTTATCACAACGTGACACAAGTGTTTCGATTCGAGCTTTGTAGAAATCTGCCGCCTGAGATCTTAACCGCTGATTAACGCCAGTGTGAAGTTCAGTGTCACTATCGAAGTGGCTGCATTGCGAGTCAGCTCTTCATCGCTGGAAAGAGGTGGTAGATGCTTAGTGCCAGATCTGGGCTATAAGGCGGACGATCAAACACTTAAAAATCATCCAAGACTTGTCATGTACGATTGGCTGTATGGGGACGTGCATTGTTGTGGAAAAACAACATTTTTAGCTCAATTTTCCCCTATGTTTGTTTTGTATCGCTTGCTGTAGCTTCTGTAATATTTCACAGTACCTCTCTGTGTTGATTGTTGATCCTAGTTCAAAATAATCAACCAGAATCACACCCTTAGCATCCCAAACAGTTGCATAATCTTTCTCATTGACATAGTTTGGAGACATTTTCTTGGTTTTTTTGGAGAATGTGTGTGCCTGTAAACTGCGTTTTTGTTTCACAATTAACATGCTTCATCCATGTTTTATAGTCAGTAACGATACTATCGAGATGTTCGTTACCATATTTGTCGTATTCATTGAGAAAAGTTAACGATGTAGCAAGTCTTTGTTTTTTGTGATCTTCCGTAAGGATTTTTGGAACCCACCTGGTACAAACTCTGTGGTATCCAAGCTTTCCTAAACAATTCATGAAGTAAACGTCGTGAAATTTGTGGGAATTGTTCAGGGAGTTCAGTCATTGTGAAATGGTGATTTTCACGGACTTTGTCGTTGATTTTCTTCATAAAATATTCAGTCACTAGGCTAGGCCGACTGCTACGACTTTCGTCATGAACACTGGTGTGGACTCTTTTAAAGTCAATACACCACTACCTTACTCTGCTTTCACTCATTATTCCATTTCCATAAACTTCACACAGTTGACGATAAATTTCAATTGGTTTATGGTTTTTTGCCGACAACCTTATCACTGTACGCAATTGACAAGTGGTGGGATTTTCAATTGCAGCACACATTTTAATTAATCACAGTAAGAAAAGTAAAAGAGATACAGACCGCACATGGCTATAGCTTGATGCATACTGAACGCCAGAGTGTTTTGACACCAAGATGGTGGCTAAAGCCCCGCCCACTGCCGTACCATTCAAAAACATCTGTTACTTTCTGAATAGCCCCCGTAGACCACAATCTGATAAGCAAAAGTGGTAGAAACAATTATTCTTCTACCTGTTCATGACAGCAATTGCCAAAGCTTTTGTGCTTTACTGTGAAATGAAACCAGAACGTCTGAGGGAGAAATGCCTCCTTTATAATTTTATCAAAGCTGTTGGTAAAGCTCTGGGTGAAAAACAAGGGATATATATATATATATATATATGAAACAAATATTTCTGTTGTAATACATTACTATTACTACACAACTTTTAGGGTTTACAGCTAGATACTTCCTGGACAAGATACCACCTACAGAGAAAAAGGACCAACCTACACGAGTATGCAAAGTATGCTCAGAAAAAGTCAAGGTAGAAACTGGCAAAGCTAGAAGGAAGGAACATATTGGTGGTGTCCAGAATGTACAGTGCTATTTTGCATACCAGTGTGCTTAAGAAACTACCAAACTAAGGTCAACTCCTTGAACTAACAAGCTATGTAGCAATTTGTTGCATGTATTTTTACATAATATTCAAGTTCATTTAATAATTTTATTTTGAAAACAAACTTTATGTTTGTATAAATTTAAAAAAGCACGTACTGTACCTTTAAAATTATATATAATATCATTTTACACAATATCCTGAAATAACACTGATTTAAAAAAAAATAAGTAAAAAAACTGCAAACATGGCAGAGCCTTCTAATGAGTATGATCGTGTTTTCTAAAAAATTAGACTATATTCTAGCTCGATTCATTAGCTAAAAAACTGTAGCTCAGTTGACCAAATCACAATAAAATTGAATATTATGTGAGTTTTACCAAATTCTTGTGCTTTTTGTGTATTTGCTTGGATTTTTATAAGCCACATAAAGAGTTACATTTACTATATAAAAATATCATGAATTATAACTATATTTTGAACTACAACAATTTCTTGCTTTGAAAATTTACAAAAATATTATTCTGGAAATAAAAAAATGTATATACTTTACATTTTTATTATAGCCTGTTTCATTAGCTACATAACAATAGCTGTCAACCACACAACAATAGAATTTTAATTTTGGTGTGTGTTTTACTACACATTTGCATTTTTTGCATATTCAATTGGATTTGTACAAGGTTAGATGCAGTAATATTGAGTGGCTAATGTGTTAATATAAGATAAATTTTAAAATTATTCCACATTTCAGCAGTTTCTTATTTATATTTTCTAACTTGTTGTGTTTAGTGTTGATAATTTAATCAGTGAGAGGTCACGCTATAAGATAAAATCTAACATTTTCAGTAGTTCAGAAGAAATGTTTTTTATTTCCCGTCTGATGACCCTTATCTTCTAATATGCTTTATATGGTATATTTAGCAACTTTTCTTTATAAAATGAGAGGTAAACATGGTGATGTATGGTGTGAAAGGGTGGGGGTAGTTGGGCGGGTTGTAAAATGTTGGTTTGCTTCCGACATGGACGTTGCTACTGAGCATTGTAAAGAAGACAAACATGGAGAAGTACAACAACGAAGAACCTGTAGAGACTGTTCAGGAAGAAGCTAAGAACAAACACACATCCTTGCAAATTCTTCAGGAAGTTGCCTGGACCTTCTCAACAGAGGGACTATTCTACACTCAGAGCACCTGTCTTATTATATTCATCCCAAGATGTAGGGACCAGTAGAAATATTCATAAGCTTAAGAGGAACACCTGGGAAACCCTTCCTTTTGAGAAATAATTAACACTTCTGGGCACTGCCATTGTACAGCCTTCTGATTTCAACACAGGAGCCGCTCAGCTGAATTCTCCCAGCCCTAGTATTTTTGGCCATTTTTATATTCTAAAGCTAAGACTTTTCATATTTGTGTTAAACTAAATGTACTCCAAATAACAAAATTGTAGTATTTTTTGTCATTATCATTGCAATTTAGTGAGTTATATTTAGTTACAAAAATGGTGCGGAAATTTTAGGGACACAACCTTTTGTGGGTTCAGTTTTTGCTTTTGCTTTGGTTAGTTATGAATAAGTTCATTAATGATCGAAATGTAAGCTAAAATCCAATTTACTTGTTCTCATTCTAAAAAACATACACATGCACATGTGCACACACAAATACTTAAATTAAACTACTTAAAGAGTAATTTGGTGAAGTTTCATAACTTTATCTCACATAAAAACTACAAGCTATTGCAATTTGTTTGTAAAACCAACCACACTACAAAAAATACAGGGTTCCTAAGTGCTAAAAGCCCATTAAATAAACAGCATGCCAATGGGTTAAGAATAACAAAGTTTGCAACCCAGAGTAAACAGACTTGATAACGTTCTAGGGAATATGTGCTTTGTATATAGTGAAGACATTAAATGCTATGCGATATGTGACTCAGATTTTCTATCAAACCGTTGCTTTCGAGTTACTGGTGAATTGTATCTAAGCATAAGTAATTAGTTGCTTTTTAGAAGTTGAATAATTAATTTTACCTGACTAAATCAAGGATTGAGAAAAAAGTAGTTTAACACATTCACTGCTGACCATATCATCTACACCTACACCGTGTGCTGAAAATATATATATATAAAAAATTTAAATTTATTACTTTTAACTGTTTATTAGTATTAAAAATGCATATTGATAATAATTTTTAGTCAAAATTGATAAAAAATAATAATGACGCCCATGGGCGTCGTCACCACATAACACAACATTCTTGTAGTGTGTGCTGATGACGCCTATGGGCGTTTGATGTAATTTTGATACGGGTAATAATATAACGATTTTATATTGTACAAATGTTTATTATAATAAAATACACAAACATGTATAATGTCTTCCAATATTAAAATTCACAAATAACAGTCTTTTATACCACATTTATCAGTTATCAGGATTACGAAAGTCTCTTTTCCTTTTGTCACCCATATTTATACGATGTATAACATGTAATAAAAACTATCAATAACACCATGTAATATAACCTCCAAATGCAATTTTACAGTATCACTGGTAATCAATAACTGACACGCTGCATCACAATATGGCGGGAAATAAGGGCGTGCCATAATCGGTTATTGACGCCAAAAGGCATCAGCCACACACACCATAAGACCGGCATGACGCCTAAAGGCGTCGTCAGCAGTGAATGTGTTAATAGAAAATATTGTAAGCTATCTAAATACCTAATTTTTAATTTTAAAAAAAGTTTAAGGTATGGAGAAACCAGGCAGCACATGCCTACACACCTGAGTGGTTTTGCCGCAGCCTGTTTCTCCATTGATGATGACAACAGAGTGTGAGTTTATGGCCTGGATTATGGTGTCTTTCATTGGCCAGATGGTCAGAGTCTTGCGAAACTGTAGCAGTTCATTGTTGACTCCACTTGGTGGCACTATGGGTACACCATTGTGTAGCCGACACTGGTTCTTGTTGGTCTCTCTCACTAAAATAAACAGCACAATAGACAGTTTGAAATTCATTATATCACCAGTATTGATTTGAGACGTTCGTGGGCCAGATGGTCAGAGTCTTGCAAAACTGTAGCAGTTCATTGTTGACTCCACTTGGTGGCACTATGGGTACACCATTGTGTAGCCGACACTGGTTCTTGTTGGTCTCTCTCACTAAAATAAACAGCACAATAGACAGTTTGAAATTCATTATATCACCAGTATTGATTTGAGACGTTCGTGGGCCAGATGGTCAGAGTATTCTGAAACTGCAGCAGTTCATTGTTAACTCCACTTGGTGGCACTATTTGTACACCATTTTGTAGCCAACACTGGTTTTTGTCGATATTTCTCACTGAAATAAACCATAGAACTTACAGTTTTAAACTGAACATATAACTGGTGGTGATTTGACAGTGTAATAATCAGACTGATCACATAATCTTTAAGCTTATGAAGAGATCACTATTGACACTTAATTACCTGTCACAGACTAGCAAAAATCATTCTAATTGAAAGTCTTGAAACTAAATATTATTAACTGGACGATATCCTCATCTGTAAATAAATATATTTAGAATATATTTAATTATTCTTGATCTACATTTTACACATGCATGTATGAACACACACAACACACATATTGCGATTTATATTTAGAAAACAGAGGGTGTATATGAAGATTTTGGGAATGAGAAGGGTCTCTACCAAGTTGCCTCGCGTTCTGACTGATAATCAAAAAGAATGTCGATTTGAAACATGTCGTGATTTGAAAGAACAACTAGAAATCTGATTTCCTACTGAAGGTCATTACTGGCAATGAGTCATGGTGCTACGGTTATGGCCCAGAAACAAAGCAACAATCAAGCCAATAAAAGACGGTATTGTCACCCCGTCCAATAAAAAGTTGTGAAGACAATACTCATTTGCTTTCCTGATTGGAACAGAACAAAAATGGCCACCTGAAACACTAAGTGACAGTGAATGCAATGGAAAAAGAGGTTTATAGATGAATAAGGGATGAAAAACCAACACCAACATTTCATACCAGTTTAACAAGTATAAGTTCCGTAAGTCAAACTAGCTATAAAAAATTTAAAGTACAATACTCACTTACTGACATGAAACTTCTAAACAAAAAATATTAAATTCTGCCTTTTAAAATGCTCTGGCTGAAGCACAAGAAGCTCTGTTACATGACCAACCACATTTGTCTTATAAAATAAAAGAACAAAATTATAGAGCTGCCATCAAACAAAGAGCAAGATTTAGAAACATCCTTAACTCTTTCTGCTGAAGCTGGTAGCTTCTTTGTAAATGAAAATAGTCTACTGAAGAATTAAATTTATGGTCTTAAAACTAAATATGACACATCTCACTCAGAATTGGAAGACAAGCTAAAAGAATCTGGAAATAAAATTAAATAAACAAATTTTGGGATGTTGTTAACAAGGTCTCAGGGCAGGCCTTGAGGAGGGTCTGGTTCCCAGTGGATGTTATATGGGGACAGAGAGTCTGTAAGTCCTACTGCCATCAAAACAATTTCTGATGCCTGTAACATTATCCGTGGGATCAGGCCTAGCGGTTGTCCTTAACCCAGTAGGGCCTTTGGAGATTGAGGATGCCGACCATGCCACTGATGCTGCTTTGAGTGCAGCCTGTTACTCGGCAAGAGCTTTGGTGTTAGGGGATGTTCTGCTCCTGGTTGGGATAGAATACCGGCTAAATTAATTAAAGATTGTTTCCAAATTTTGGGCCCACCTCTCAAAAATCATCCCCTATCTATAAATATGGACCAAAAACACCCATGGACAATTTTAGACCCATATCCCTCTTTTTGACTTTTGTAGCTAAATTAATAGAGAAATGCGTTTAAAAAAATTGAGTAAATTTTTTTAATTAAAATAAATTAATCACATTAACAGAGTTTAGATTTTGTGAAGATGTGAATACTTCTGATGTTATTTTAGAAACTACAAAAACCATCATTAACCCCTTAAGGGTTTTCATTTTGTACCTTAACTATTTATTTTACTGAATTTATCATTATCACTCAAACGAAGCCAATAATCTATTATTGTGCATCATATATTGCCATGGTACAATTAAACACTAGAAATAAAACCATCTAATACTCCAGGAAGGGTGACATGTAACAAAAAAATGCGGTAGCTATCTTCACTCTGTGACTACATCTAACTGACCAAGGTGCAAACCCCTATGATAGAGAATCAAGAAAGTGCTGACATCTAGTAGAAAACATCATAACTACTTGAGCAAAACCTGGTTGTCATAGAAATGCTTCTTATACATTATGACAGGAGACAACAAAATAAACAGGAATAATATAACGATGTGTAATATTACGTTAGTAGCAAACATTTATGCAATCGCTACAAACATCAAAACGATGTAAATGTTTCGTTTTGAGCTTCTGTGTCGTCAACTTTCTTTGGATTTCTTCAGACAAACATGAGTCCAGATTCCAGGAGTCAAGTCTGTGACAGCGTCAGATACCAGGTGCTGCAATAAAAGGTAGGTGAACTGGAGCTAAACTCAAAATTCAAAGACTATACATTTCAATATTGTTGGGAATCGATTATTTTGCTATTGAAAACTGAAATCAAATTTTCTTAATTTAACATTAAAACAACTATAGTTTAATAGTTTTCAGAATCTAGATTAGTGTGAAAAAATCCAAAGCTATCACTTACATATCGTTACTTTATCTAACTTAGTTTAAAGTGAAAACTCACAAGAAGCCTCAGGTGGGAAGGACCTGTCTCTTTCAGTGATGGGAAGCAAATCCTGTCGTTCCTTGTTGGTGACAGGATGTGATGCAAGGAGAGTGAGGATAGCTTGTCGTGATGGTCTCACCAGTGGGATCACTGCATCTGCTTGGATTATGGTGGAGCCATCTCGCTTGTACACTGTCACTGCCCTGTTCAGCCCTTTCCTGCAACATTCCAATCTTACACCATTTAGGAAACCTACTTTGCTCACAGCTACTTAACCATCTAAAATATTACGTGTGGATCACTGCATCCGCTTGGATTATGGTGGAGCCATCTCGCTTGTACACTGTCACTGCCCTGTCAGATAGCTTTTAGAAGACGAGCATCTGAAGTTAAAGTCATTCCTGATGTACAAATGGAACCTCACGTTAAGTTCCTGAACCTGACTATAGATAATAATATAATTTGGACACCACATAAAGATACCTTTAATAAAACAAACTGAATATTGACCTGTATCTGATAAAAAAAATCAAATCCCTCTGCAACACTAACAGCTAGATTAGCATATTGCTTGTTTTTGAAACCTATCTAAGATATGGCCTCGCTCGCTGTATGGAGTGGTACAATAGCAACAAATCTAAAAAGAGTCCTGGTCATCCGGAAAAAAATCTATCAGAGTCCTAGCAGGTCTACATCACCTGGAAAGTCACAGAGACGCTTTCAAATCTTTGACAATTATGACAATAGTTGCTCTATACATTCTAGAAGTTGTGATGTAATGTGTGCTGAGAAGATTTGCTAAAAAACAGAAATATTCACCACTATAATACCAGAAATCGTGAATTATATAACCTTCTAGTACACCATCAAAAGCTATATGAATCAAAACCATCCTACATGGGCAGGAAACTTCACAAAAAATGTCAATGAAAAAGAGGGAACCTACTAAAAGCAGCACTGAAAGAATGGCTTAAGGATCGACCCTTTTACTCTCTTGAAGAATTTCTCCAAGGAACTTTCGAGGACTGACCTGAATCTACTAATAAAATAAAATTTTGACACTATTTGTAATCTTGATGATTATTAACAAAGATGATTCTGAATATTTTTCCAGAAGCACTGCACAGCAGTGTTGCATATTTGTAACTGAGTGATCACAATAATCTACACTTCTACCACTGACTGTGTTTTGAATGTTCTGCCAGTGGGTCTGCACAGTATTGCTGCATAATTGCAACTACAATTCATCTTCATTTTGAATTGAAGAAAAATACAATATGATACAAACGATCCAGTTAACTGGGACTAAACCATTGAACTTTATCCTATTCTAGGTTACATTGAAGAAGGCTTACCCTCGACTTTTCGACTTCAAGCCAAGTTCCTTAGCTTTCTCATGAACATAGGCCCGTTCGCAGGACTCAAATGCTGATATATATTCAAACTCTGCAACAAAAATACATAATAAAGTTTATAAATCAAAAATAAATTTTGTGAAAATTTTTATCTCCTATACAAACACAAAAATACATATCTATAATAATGGCCTAGCTATGGAGGGAAGGGTTGATTCAGAATGAATATTCAGTTCAGTTCCATTTCTCCATTCGCTTAGTGTAATGTCTGCAATCTGATGCTGTCACAGACCATTGCTAAGGGACTCTACTGTTTCGGTCTGGCTGGATCCCTTCAGACAAATGTGGGCTCCAGATTCCAAGAGTGATTTCCAGGACAATGCCAGTTTTCAGACGCTAAATTAAGCAGAAGGTGAATGGAGCTGAACTGAACATTTGCATATAATAAAAGTTAAGACACACTAAGGAGAAACATTGTACTTAACAAACATTTCCAAATCATGTTTGGTTCGATGATAATTTACTACTTGAACAATTAAGGGCTTGTATGGGAATTTTAATTTTTAAAGAGACAACTAAATTACAAATTTTAAACTTCATGTTTTAGATAGTGGCCCAATACAATTTTCTTTATCAAACAGCATTGGATATTTAACATATGTACCTAAGCACTTTATCCTCATATCTTCATAATTTTCTTTAACAGGGAACAACAGGACAATAAACAGGGACACCACAGCCAACCTCTCGTATTCATGAATTAAGTATAATATATCATATCTACTGAAAAACCTTTTACTTGTTAATGAAATTTAATGATATAATTATGAATACAGAAATCTTTATTTGCTATCATCAAGATAGAAACAGGCATCATGTAGGCAACATTATTTATAGAAAAGAGTCCATTTGCTTGCCAATTGCCATGGTCACTCTCTCCAAGTTAAAAATTCATTGACACTGTAGAAGGGTCTATCTGCTAGCCAAGATTTTAATTTCTTCCTAAGAACTTCCAGCTCCAAGACCTTCAAGGATGCGGGTAAGGCATTGTAAAATTTTGCACCTGCGTAAGAAGGTTTTGATTCAAAGAGCTTCAAGCGATGGGCCGGCAGGTTGAAGTCAGTTCCATGTCTGGTGCAGTGTGTGTGAACATCCTGATGTCGCTTATTTATTCCTAGGAGACAAGCTAGTGTTGTAGACTGGAAGATATATATATTTACAACGGTTAATAACTTCAGATGTTTAAAGACTGGCCGGCAACTATCTTGCATCACCCAGCAGGGATCACTTCTGGCTGGTTTATAGCTACCAGTTGAACCCACCACTGGGCACAGCAAAAACCGATGCGCCACTTCAATCTGGGCAACCTTATGGATGTCCAGTAGCGGCACACCACTAACCGCAAATGTTGAGATTCTGGGGTTCATGGGCAATTCGATAGGTCTAATCTACTGTGGAGGATGGCTGTTGGAGTTGGTGGGGTTTGTTCCCTTACCTCAGAGGCTCTTGTTAACCTCAACAAGGGTGTGCCACCCCCTGTCTACTTTGACTGGGGAGGCTGGTTCACAGCTGGCCTCCCTTCTTCCGGGATGACTTTGAGATGTAGTGCCCTAATTCTTCCTCATGGATCTCGATAGAAGGCAGCCCCTACTCCCTAACCTTACCCATCCTGAATATCCTATCACTCCGGAAGCAGCGCAACGGTCTTTACAGGACTAAGTGCAATTTATAACTTCTTGTCCTAAGAGAAAAAAAAAACTATCTTGCATTTTCATTCCTTTTATGGTTCGGATGGCTCTCTTCTGTAAAATTAGAACTCGTTGTAAGTTATGTGCAGAGGTTCCATCCCATACCGAAACTCCATAGTATATGAGGCTCTCAAAAAGGGCATGGTAGGCTGTTAAAGCTGCCTCCTCTGTGCTGACAGCTAATGTTCTTTTAATGGCGAAGACAGCTGTGGACAGCCTTTGACAGAGAATGCATTGCTTAGTGGCGTTAAATACATTTTATTGTGATGTTAGCTTGTAAATAATTTAACTTGCAATAGTATTCGTCTATATATTGTGTACTGTTTGTAAATAAAGATATGATTGATTAAATTAAGCAATGAACCTCCACCACAAATAATTTATAAGATTTCACAATTGAAGTATTTTGAGTTTTAACGTGATGTCCATAATTGGATTGTTGAAATCTCCAAATCATTTCTCAGTGACTGCTCATGGTGCAAAGGCACCAATTTACAATGTTAAGAAACTCACCCCTCAATATTTGGGAAGATTTTTTTGACTGATGAATATGGTTTTGATATTTTGCAGATTTTTGTTGTTGGAATGTTAAATTTTTGAAACCCATGTGGCTAAGAGATGAGATGAGGTTCATTTAAAATTTTACCAACATCCATTCCAGTGATTCCAAAATGAAAACTAATAATAATAAAACTGTGGAATGTCATATAACAACACAAAAATTAAGGAAAATATATTTAATTTTTATTGTCAAATTACAATTCTTTTCATATCATAGTTGAATATTTTAACAGAATTCCATTTTTGACAATAATGCACTAAGGAAATAAACAACAAAAATTCTTAAAACAATGTACAAACTTCTCAAATTAAAAATGTAACTTGCACAACTAATTTATTAATGTACCTATTATGTTCATTACCTAAAGCCTTGGGGTCTGTTATTAGCAGCATTAAAAACTTATTGTACATTTTGGTTTATTGTTTCAATAAATAGTGATATGTCATAGTGAAGGTACATTTAACTAAGTAGGGGAATTAAAATGTGTAGCATGCTTAAATCAACTCTTTTTGTAGGAAATAAAGTAGCTAAAATATGTCTAATTATAACACTGAATATTTAACCGGTTAATTTAGGATAAAAAGAACAATGGAGTAAAAATGGGTGTTGAAATTTCTAAAATTATTTTTTTAACACTGTGCAGGAGTTGTAAAATGTATGGGATTTACATCTGCTCAATATCTTGTAAACCGTTCCCAAAATTAGTTAGGAAATGCCATTAGTATTCCAGAACTTTTCTACTCAGTCCTTAAGTATCAGTTTAGATTTTTTAAAGTTTAAATGTGTGCCATATTACAATGAAATGATTTAACAAGCTGACCAATAAATTTGGACAAGATATGTATGGGATCAATTTTTTTACCAGTTTGCTCTTGTTTTAGCATTTCATTCATCAGATCTTGGTGATAAAAATAATCTTATGGGATTTACATTCTATTGATATCTCAAAAACCATTTGAGATACAAAATATTGTTTATTACTAAATGTTTAGAAAATGTTATACACATTTCAGAACACTTTTTATTATTTCTGAAGGTACATAAATAATGAAATTCTGAAATTTTTGACGTTTAAATAACTGCTATATATTGTAACAGAGTTGCGTACTGAGCTGGCCAATGAACTTAGCCGAAATGTTTATAATACTAATTTTATACCAAGTTTGGGCTTTTTGGGGGAAATTATCATTTCCACAAGCTGAGTTATATAAGATACGAGGGGGTACCCAAAAAAAACCGGAATTATTTTATAAAAATTATATATTATCAAATTTTTTACAATATGACCTTATCTCCTTCAAAATAATCTCCATTACAACTAATACACTTGTCCCAACGGTATTTCCATTGATCAAAACATTTTTTGTAGTCATCTTTAGAAATGGCTGCAAGCTCGAGCTTCGTTTTTTTCTTAACCTCTTCAACGCTGTCAAATCGTTGACCTTTCAAGCCTCTTTTCATGTGTGGAAATAAAAAAAAGTCGCATGGAGCGAGGTCAGGCAAGTAAGGTGCGTGGGGCAGCGGAACCATGCCGTTTTTGGCTAAAAACTGCCTAACTGAGATGGCTGTGTGTGTCGGTGCGTTGTCGTGGTGGAAGAACCAGTCTCCAGTCTGCCACAAATCGGGTCTTTTCTGGCGAACACTGTTGCGCAATCTTCTTAAAATCTCCAAATAAAATGTTTGGTTGACAGTCTGACCTGGAGGAACAAACTCAGAATGAACAATGCCTTTAGCATCAAAAAAGCAAATCAACATGGTTTTGATGTTTGATTTCACTTGCCGACATTTTTTTGGACGAGGTGAAGATGGCGACTTCCATTGGCTTGACTGTTGCTTCGTTTCTGGGTCATAACCATAGCACCATGACTCATCACCAGTAATTACCTTTTCCAGAAAATCGGGATCATTTTCGAGTTGTTCTTTCAGAAGGCGGCAAGTTTCAACTCGATGTGCCTTTTGATGGTCAGTCAGAAGTCGAGGAACAAATTTGGCAGCAACCCTTTTCAGTCCTAAATCTCCTGTTAAAATTCGCTGAACCGAGCTCCAAGTTAACCCACTACTCTCTGATAGTTCCTCAATTGTCTGTCGACGGTCGGTGAGCACAAGTTCACGAATTTTCTCAACATTTTCGTCCGTTCGAGAGGTTGATGGACGTCCAGAACGAGGTTTGTCTTCAATCGACATGTCGCCATTTTTAAATCGAGCGAACCACTCGTAGACCTGAGTTTTCCCAATAGCATCATCTTTGTAAGCTGTATTCAACATTAAAATAGTTTCTGCAGCATTTTTACCAAGTAAAAAACAAAATTTCACAGCTGCACGTTGTTCACTTAAACTTGCCATGACAAAAAACGAAACAAGAACAAAACAGGGTTAGCGAAAACAGTCACTACGAACGAACAGAATGCACTAGGACAACGGAACTGGGGTCACTGAGCTCGCAATGGGTTGCGCGACACACGCCTAGCGAATGTGTACTACACGCTGCCGGCTGCCAGCAATACAATTCCGGTTACTTTTGGGTACCCCCTCGTAGATACATAACTTATAGAACAGGGCGATTTTGGCCTCTGGGGGTCATGTTGGGTGAAGTTATATAGAAATTTTCCTTGTGCTACCAATGGAGATGACTGCAATGGGATTTCATTTTGCATTCTACATAAAGATTTTAAAATTTGTTCTTAGGGTACTTACCATCAAATTCTGGTCTGTTTGGTCTATATATATATATATATATATATATATATATATATATATATATATATATTGAAACATTGCTTACACAATTCATGAATTTCTTGAGATATGTTTGCCTCAATCTGGAGAGCCATATTTATTTCACAGATTTTAAATGGAAATAACAGTTTTTATATATAAAATAAAACACACACATACTCTCCACAAATGTTATTCCCCTATCGGCTATCTTAAAATAATCTAGTCAAAGAACACCACCCAAAACTAAAGGCTAGAAAACATTGAACTAGGCATGTAATAATAAATAAGTAATGTAATTAATGTAAAATGTAATACCATAAGTGCGACATTATTTGTGCAATAAAGTAACTTTACCTTTTATATCAGGGTTATTGACAAACCTCTTCAAAGTTAGATTTATCAAATATTGTGATTCATCAGGAACAATATCATAAACTTTGCCGTCCTTTTTGTATCTTTTCTGAGCCATTGTAAATTTCAGTTCACCTGCAAAAAATTAAATTTTTGTTACAGCAATTCTTCCTCTTTCTTCAAATTTGTTTATTATGGATAATTTCAAAGAGTACAGTCAGGGTTTAGTACATCTGCCATAGAAATGATATGAGAAAAACTGAACACTAAGTTACAAGAACTGATATTTACACTCGTCTTTCTCTGTAACGATTTAAAACATAAGATTATAAACAGACTAACAAATCTCTTAAATTGTTGAACACAAAGTAGTAAAGCACCACAATAGAACAGTTCAGTGACAAACCAGTCATCAGGTTTAATACACAACTGAACACTTACTCATGGTCACAGTTTAATTTCTACTTAAGATAATCAGTGATTACTATAGTGAAGATTTTACATTGGGTTGACGCATCTGGTACGACAAAGTTATAATCCAGGAGCCAATAACCAATTTGAATTGTATAAACACAAAACCTGATTTTTCTTGAAATCGATACAGATATTTCATCTAAAGCCGTGTTTACACAGAAATTGGCAACCAAAAATTGCCAACTCCGATTGCCGATGAAAGTTTGCAATTTGTATCTGCAACCATGAACACAGTTTGCTTAATTTTTACTGCAACTTGCAACAAAAAAATTAGACAGTATATAGAATGTCGAGTGCGGAAGAGGTTGTACTTGCTGCGGCAGCGTGTGTTGTTCTAGGTAAATTGAGAAGACGGAGAAGATTCTGGGTTCGACCTTCATTGCAGGCAAGAGCAAGGTATAGTGGCAGCGATCTATTGAATGACTTAAATAGAGATGATACAGATCCTTTGACAGGAGAATTGAGATGCGATGGCAGAATAAAAAACTTTAATTTTAAGAATGTCGAGCAACAATTTTGAAAGTTTAATTGTTGGTATTGAACACATAATTAGCAAAAAGGATACTAACTACAGGAAAGCAATTCTAGTGCGTGAAAGTTAGCTATAACTTTGTGATTTTTGGCAACTGGCGACTCTTATACAAGCATCAGTTATTTGTTTAAAGTTTCAAAAAGTGCGATATTTCTCTTTGTGCCAGATGTTTGTGAGGCTTTGATATGTTTCCTGAAGGACAACATACAGGTGAGTAAATGTTAAATACCTATTGACCGCGTGGAGCCGATAGGTGGGAGGGGTAGCGGGGTTAGTTGCAGACTCAAGTCGCCGCTCAATTTGGCACTGCAACTCGTATTGCCGACCGAGGTTGGCAACCGCCTTTGATCTTTACCAACTTCAGTCGAAAAACAAAATTTTGGTTGCCAACTCGTAAAATCGGTCTGCAACTACAGTTGGCAATGCGAGTTGCAGTTGTTTTAAGGAGTTTGACTAAAAATTGCCAATAAAAGTCTGCAATCATTGGTTGCCAACTCCGGTGTAAACGCGGCTTAAGAAAGAAATTGACTATCAGCCACATTAGTTATGGTGCAGGTCAAAATAGTAGGGTATCAAAAAAGATTTGAAATATGAAATAACATTATTTTAGATCAGAATGTTTCTTAGTTTTACATGCTTAAAAACAAACGACAGACGCATAAATAACAGTTAAATCAGTATCAGTTAAGTATATAAAGGCCCTTGAAGTGGTTACTTTCAGCCTCTTGATCTAGTTGGCTGACAATGATATAACTATTAATTATTTGTCTGTGATTTAACTGTATCAAGCTAGGAAAAATATAATCTGAAAACAATATTATAGTTTCATATTTTTAACCTTTTCGATGCCCTTTCATTTTGACCTCCAAATAAAATTAACATGGCTGATGATACATTTATTTATTAGGAAGAATGCCTATATTGACTAAA
The DNA here is from genome assembly GCF_021130785.1 of Homalodisca vitripennis. Lineage (NCBI taxonomy): Eukaryota > Metazoa > Arthropoda > Insecta > Hemiptera > Cicadellidae > Homalodisca > Homalodisca vitripennis. Next base: position 189,422,449 of record NC_060207.1, read on the forward strand.
CAAAAACTTAATGTGTGCTTACACAGTGCAAATTGGATCTAATGGACTAAAAATGTCCGATGCCTGAATGTTCACAAGACTATCTAAAAGGAATCGATTTCCGAGAGAAGGAGGCTACGTTGCCCCTATTTACTACGCAATATAAGTAGGTTTAGTTTATCACAAATATATTACTAGTGGTACCACAGTTAAAGATAAAAAGCGCTTAAATAATCTGAGCTTAAATTTGGGTACTATCTTAAGTGATTTTTTTCTTTTTCACCAGAAGTGTGGAGTGGCACCTACCGAAGCCCACAATGATGGCCAGGAGCATTAGCATTAGCACTTTCCCGACTTCAGATCATGTCCCAGATCGTCCATCTTTTCTAACGTCAGATTACATTGTACCATCTCATACTTCCAGTTAAAAACAGAAACATCTATCAAGGTAGTATCTAAATTCAAGCTCAGATCACTTGAGCGGTCATTAACTTTTTATATTTATAATATATGCATATGTATTTAGCTACTTATATAGCCTAATACAGATAGTAGATAGGGACATAGTGGCCTCCTTTTCGCCGATATCACTTCCCTTTGGGATGGAGAAAACAAGAACCTATACAGTAGTCATAATGACATGTACTTTTCACAGTAAGTAAAATCAGTCTGTTCTTACTAATAATGTTTTTTTTTAGGTTCCCAGTAGGAAATATTCTTTCAAAAATATTGGCCTCCAGATAATACCAAACACCATACAACTGATTTTAGAATGTTTTTTTTTTTATATTTTGAATAACATTGTTATTTACACATTAAAATAGAAGGCAATAATTGTAAATAACTAGAAATTGTTTTTGTATACGATAGGCCTATTTTAGGTATTTCTAATCGATAATTTGATTTCCTGATTTGATTGTGATCACTTACTATACTGCAACTATAAGATTTGCAATTTTCATACATAAACAGGCAGACTAACTTATGTATACAATTTTCATACATAGATATAAATAATAATCTCGAACACTCCTGAGTGGATAAGATCAGACAAATAAGCATGTATGTACTAATCTATTATATGCTAGACATAATTTAATGTCTCACCTAGCCAAATAGTTGTCAGCGTATAAAAATTAACCTAACCTTACTCTTAGTACTGTGGGCGTAGGCCTATAATAATATTTGTTATTATTAGGCTTAACCTGTCACAATGTTATGTACATAATATTATTATGTTAGCATTGAAAACATACTTCTAAGTACACTGTTGGGTTTTTATATATTTTAATGTCTATAAAATTAATTTTAGCCTGTCTTCTTCAAAAGTCACATACTCCTTTAAATTTCATTTCGTTTCGCCTACCTTCCTCTCAAACGTCCACACTGTCTGTCTAATACAACGGCAAAATCAAAGATAACAAAACGAGACTCACTGCACTCCAGTGACCGAGGCGAGATTGAGCTGAGCCGATAGTCCTGTCATTTAGTCAACTGGGGCAATTTTTTCTACTCCCATAGTTCATATTAATAAGTAAATTGTTTTGCTTTTAGTAAGATTAGTATTGGCTTAGACTCTGGCCAAAAAAGGTAAAGTTTTTGCTTTTTTACTTCATAGTTCTAGCTACGCAACTAAATATTATAATGTTATTATAAGTTTTAGAGACATTTATGTGTTTTACCTTACCTGTACCATAAAAACTGTTTTCTCTCCGACTTTAGGGCACCAAATATTGCTCTTTAAACATAAATTTTACTCATTCTGAAATGGATTAGGAAATTAGAATGCCCTTCCGTGACCATCACTTACCTCAGGATTATTTATCATGCCATTTCAAAAGATATACCGACGGGACATCCTTGTAGTTCAATAGGACATTGCGTACAACGCCGCGGCTAACTGGTAGTTCGCAATACAAATCGCCGTTAATCACAAATATTAAAGCCCAACTAGTGTTTCGCAATGAATTGCCGAGTTGACTGCAATAGAATAATAAGCACTGTAATAGCATTTCCAAGAATTAAAGAACAAATAATCTAGTTTATTATTAAAATGTTGAGTAGTTGAGCATCAGAGCGGATTTTATTACAGGATTTCCTTGTAATTGGACATTTACATTGATCATCATTGAGGTTTACAATTGAGGTCTAGGAACCATTGCAGTCTACCAATAGTTCCTAGTAGAAAATGCGAGAGACTCGAGCAAATGTAATTGTTTAATATCAATATATAATTCTCAGAATTAAACAATATGAATGGTTTACTGCGAAAATATCGCATTAATAGGTGAATTGCGTGTTTTCATATGTTTTAATATATGGTTTGTTAACAATATTGTTAGATATTTATTTGAATATTGCTTCAACGTTGGTTGTGGCATTAAATAGAAATAGTCTGCATCGAAGCATGTAAAACAATTTTAACGTTCTATGTAGTATTGACAGGTCCATGATCATCATAAAGGATTTTGAGTAATAAATAGTCTGACAAATTAGCTATTTATTAGCCTATAAAGAATATAGTTTAATATAGGAAATTAGTAATTTTTACGACTAATTATAATTTTTATTGCTAACTGTGGCCTTAATTCTCACCATATTAAATAAGAACCCTATTACCCAGATACACCAGGCTTGCTTTGTCTTAACTGAGCGAGAACTGCACACCGAACATCTACCAGGCGTGGTAATGTGACCATTCTTCATCACCTCAAAACTGGAAATTATTTCGGAACATCACAGTTCATTATTTAGGTCTTCAGAAAGTATCCTAATATTTAATTATCCTTCTTCCAAATCCACCTGAAGACACCAAAATGTGCTAGAGTAAAAGTATTTTAATTATGTGTAAAGTATTGATATTAACAGCCAAACTTTTCAAAAAGATACACCAACTTTACTGGATATAAGAAGACCTTTCAAAGAACTTGAGTAACGACTGTGTTATCAAAGATGGTGAGAACATATTTTGACGTTTGACACCTTTGTAATGTTTTCCAGCCCTAATAATAAAAGTAGAAACGTGCGATTTACAGCTGCTCTAAAACCTCTCTCTCTGACTTGTGACTGCGCTCTGAGAAAACTGTCAACATGTCATAGTCGGACTAGGCCGAGACGACAATTATTTACTGCTAGCTACGGCTGTCACTTCGCACTTTGTGTGCAACATTTACTTAGCCCAACTTCCAAGAACCTTCCTGAAGTCAAGTCTAAGGGACACTGCCATTGTCTACTATTACAATATGTAAAGAATGGGGCATGTTTCTAAATAAGTCCAGCTGGAATTCGCGAAACATCCTTTGAGCGTTGCGGAGTGTTAACGGATTTCATTCTGTTGTTTCGTGTCTTAATGTAAAGGAATATTACAAATAGTTGATTTTATAAAAAGTTAGTATGTTGTGTACATCAAATTACAAGATCTATTAATTGCTCACTAACAGCGATTGGGCAATTGGCTATATACTCATTAATTATCAAATTGTACACGTTAAAAGAGCTCTTTCATTATTTAAAAATTTAAAGGGTATGATTAATAATACTGTATATATTATCAATATAATCAGAGTCGTATCCAGGGTTTGAGTTTGGGAACCCAAACCCATCAACTTATATTTCATGGAGGGGATGGGGTAAAATTTAGAAATAAGAAAATCTTTATTAGAACAACATATTTTGCATTCATACACCATTTTGCAAGTAATATAAATATTGGAAACATACATTGCTATAGTTACAATAAATAGAAGTACAATATGTCTAAGTTACAAGTTTTCATATAACCAGAACAAAATAATTAATCCAGTCACACAACTAATGGATCTTATAAACGTAACTAAAACCGGGTTTTATTTCTAGGTGGCCCTTTGCAATAATTGATTATCTAGGTAATTACTATGTAATAAACTCCCACAAACTGTAATGACACTTCTGCAGAAACAACTGTTTAAGGGATCCCTGAAATTGTTGCTAGCTGCCTTCGTTTCTGCATGGAGTTCTTTGTATCTGAAAAGTGTTATTCGTTCTTGCGGACGAATAAAACAGATTTTAAAACTTATGTATAAGGAGAAGTTAAAAACCTTGTAATAACAGTTGAATACTATCTAACGTGCAACAGACAGCGTTTCATTGGCACACTTTACCAGCTGAAATTACACGATTTTAACAGTTTTAGTTCCAACGTCCGGTCCAAGAATAGTTTTTATCGCTGTGTCATTTTCTATCTGCGCTTAAACATTAGCACAGAGGGACTTTATTACCATCTTGTATAACAAACGCATAAAAGTAAAGTTTCTTCAAAAACATAGATAGTTGTGCTTTTTTAAAAACAAATTGGACTTATGAAACTATTTATAATGTTAGAGTCAAAGTGCATTGTATATAATTAACAACATTTTATATATTTTAAAAACTGAAGTACAGTTTGCGATACAAAAAGTACAAGTAAAGATTAAAAGATACAAAAAAGGCTTTTACATTTCTAACACTAAACAAGTTGTCCTGTTTTTCATTGGGTTTAAAACATTCGTTTTTGCATAAAGTCTATCAACTTTATGTATACGTTATTCGCCTTTTTAGTGCTGCAAGAAACTTTCTATAAATTTCATCTTTAAATAAAATGTATCCATTATTGAAACTAACTATTCGGTATTGTAGGCCAAAAGTAAATCGACTTATTTTATTTTGAGTAATATTTTAATTGGTTTAAAAAAAATAGTAGAATACAATCATGACAGTACAATTGCTTATTTTATTTTCGAACCTCACAAATTGTAATGGTCAAAGATAACAAAAGGCATATTGTTCATGCGAGAAGAAATTCTAAATTTTTATGTGCAACTTGTATAAGCAATTCAATTGTAAACCATGCATTATGTTATTTATTCTAAACGAGTGGATCTAACCTCAACTGTTTTTTGGCTACAACTGACTCACCATGTCCAGTTATCACATTTTATGAAGTTCTAACTGAAATATGTTCATATATGGATATACCAAATTCTCAATTAGTTAACCGTAATTCATTGTAGGGTTGGTATGTTTGCTGTTTTACGAAGTTTTCTTAATTATTGTTTGAGTGTAGATCATATCAACTAAATTGTTGAGTGTCTATATTACTGTTTATATAAAATTAAAAATAGAATGTAAAAACCGAACATCAAAAAACATATTTTGAGTAAATTATAACTTATTGTTGATAAAAATGCAGTAAAACAGAATAAAGTATTAATTATACAATATCTTTTGTGTCATAATAAACGGAAGGATAATTCAATTTGTAAAAAAACAAGATTATTGTAGTTGCTAAGACTTTATATAATGTCATCTCTCTAATGAGTTGCAATGTGGCCTATGATAATACGTTATGATTTCATTTTCAGTCAACGCGTTTCATTGAATCTCAATTTTCCACAAGGCTATTTATTGACTGCCAAGGCTCTCACAAAGCATCGTTGGAACCTCTCCTGTTATGGTCTGTGATCGTATCGGATTCCAGGTATAGTCTTTCAGTACAACCACAGTGGGTTCAACAAATCGATATCGCTGTTTTGTTCAAGCCATATGTCAGAGTTTCCTCGTAAAGTTACAATAATGTCTATTTTGGTTAGTTACAAAACTGCCTTCTCTTTGATATTCTGGTTTTGGAATTTATTTTTAATCCATGTTTTGGTGGAATAGTAATTAAAACCACGCATGTTATCAGTGCATTGTCTGTAGGGTAAGGTGTACAGAGAGATCCGCAGGAGGGTATCTGTCATGTCCCTCTTCGTGAGTTTTATAGTACGAGTATTTTAACAGTTTTATTAATATACAAAGAACCAATGATTTACGTCATTTATTTTACAGATGCGGTTATTTTTAATATATGAAGTATAATCTTGCGTTGATCTATAAGTCACTTCGGCCGTAGAGGTCTAAAAATAGAGGGAAATTGTGTTTTGTAAACTGGCAAACTAGAGCGTAGTCACGTGGCCTCTCCCCTCCACACACACAATAATGGCGGAACACATCCATCCCGCCGGAACTGGTTTCCCGCCAATTCCATAGTTAGGCAGTAGAAGCGTCAACGTTTATGGTTAAAACAATGAAATTAGTTAAAAGTAATTTCTACAGCATTTTTTCACTTAAGTTCGGTATTTTTGCTAACGACGTTAAGACTACACCGATGAAACATTATTGGCCTTACATAATATGTAAAACTTGCTCTGCTGGATCTTTATGATACCAGTGTACATGGATTTTAGGATCGAGAGTCTGAAATGAACTGATAACTGTTACTGATATAAAGCTGCGGGGTTCTTCTTTAGGCTTAATATCGCATACACTCTTTGTTCATGAAAGGAGGACGTCAACATGATCAGAGAGAGTAGTAAGTAGTGATTAAGGCATAGTGATTTATGCAACGGCATAATCTTACAGTCAGAAGGAATTAGATACAGATATTTATTCTAGCGCGTTCGAAATAAAGGTACACTTCTATGTAAAAGTCACCTGGAAATATCAAATCGGCGATTGATAATAGACCTGAAAGATAATTCGTGCAAAGTTGTCATGATAATTATTTAATGGGTGGTGTTTTGAATTCATTTGTATATCTTTGTCATCCTTATTAGATTAAAGTGTTACAAGATGTAACACTTATAATACTTATAACACTATATAATACAGCGTCATTAGATAGTCATTACAGCGTACACACGGCTTCTAAAAAGTGTGTTTAATGTTGTTTCTTTTGTTTTATATGAGGGCAGAATCTAAATTGAAACGAGTAAATGAACATAGAAGAACACTATTTTAGACGACTAAATTGAATACTCCACCAGTAAAATAACCAAGAAAAATAAATTACAAATTATGTAAACAGGGAATAGTTCATTAAATACAATAATCCGAGACTGGTTAGAATCAATCAGAAATAATTATGGTACTGATTCAGCTCACTAAAATCCTTAATTTACGGTTCTACCTTGAAACGTCTAAGACATTAAAAACTTATGTCAGCATAACTTGTTGAGATTTCTGAAACACGTAAATTTTACCCTATGTTGTGGTGTAACTATTTCACTTGAAACATTTGCATGTCTGCCAGCTGGTCATTTGAAAAGATATCGCAGAATGCGTCAATATAAAATGTATTTAGTTGTGGTTTCTGAAACATGGTACTTTACGACTATATTGTGTTTTACCCAAGATCAACATTTTCGCACAAATACAAGGGTCGCAATCTAAAAATGTTTATTGAAATAGAACAAGTGTAATTTCCACACTAAGTTTGTCGAATGTATATCATATCCGAATAAAGGTCGCTAGGGTTTATGAATGGTTTGATCAGCAATTGCATAAGAACAATTGGGTAATATACCACTAAAGATTATTGTGTCTAAATATTGAATGAACATACTTCCCACTCTGTTAAAACTGCACCCTTGAGGGATTGGGCTTTACCAATGTCTTAGACAACTTATGAACATTTCTTTGGAAATGTCTACTTTGTTATAATTTACTTTAACAAGATTTATCGGCGTTTTACTCTATTCCGTTGTAGCACTGTACCAAACTTGAGTTTAAAAGTATTTGAATTTATCTGGAACCAGTCTGAAAGTACTTCTTCGGAACTGGACAGTAAAATATGCTATGGTGTTGGTGTTTCTCGTAAAGGACGCCTGATTTAGAACCCTCTAGACATAGGTCCATTTGTGACGTCAAATTGACGTCACGAAAGGGGGTGTTAAATCAGTGGAGTGGCCGTGTCCGTGTCCTGATTTACCACCCCCTATATTCTATTTTCAATGGTCACGGGTTCACTACGTTTGTTTGTTTCTCCAACATTGTATTTATAAAGTTCGCTGGATGATGCTAGTCGGGCACTTACATTACTCTTTTTTATTACAGTAGCTAAATACTGTGATTAATCCTCGCCACAACGTGATTAGTGTAGCGGGTACAACGGTTATCGCAAAATAATCGAATCAAGCAACGTCGAGCGTGACTGCTGCTTGGATGGGTGACCGCTGAGCGATCCTGTCCTTGCAAGCAGCCCGCCTGCCCAGCCTTTGGTGATGTTTCGGAAGTCACCTTTTAATTTAAGCCCCCAGGTTGTTGGTCCCCAGGTTAAGTGTTAGAGAGGGCTTCTTAGCCCTAACTTCGCCTGGTAAAATAAGACTAATTTACTTTGTTTTTTATTAATCCTCGCCACTATGTCCCGGGACCCCAATTAAGGATACCTTACGTGCATATATTCACAATTTTGTTCATTAAATTATTCTTAATAGCAATGTTTAAATAATATCCATAGTACACTAATTAGTGTCATATATACTAAAAGTCATACAATACTAAACAGTACACCACTGTCCCTAAATGCTTGAAATTTCCCCTATAATTAATTGGAACTCTGGGATATACACATATTTTAAAATTTTCTCCGTAAAAAGAGTAATTTGGACTATTACGGACATTTTAAATTAAAAATAGCCACATCGGTCCATCCGTTCTTACAAAAAGATCAACATTTTATTTTTATTTGTGTAGATAAATTTGCTAATCAATTATTTATTATCTTAGTGAAGTAAGCTGCATTGACTTAAGTTGTATTGTTTTTACATCAATGCAACCATGTGTTACAGCATTTTGCAGCTAGCAACAATGCTTAAACCAAGCATATTAATTTATGTTATTCCCCTACAATATACTCAGTAAATTATTCAAATTATGTCCTGATTACATTTTACACTTTACAATAGAACACTTTACAGTCTGAACCTTACTTGTCCAAACCAGTTTCTATATACTAACTGTTCATTTTAACATAAAAATAATTTTACAGTTTCAAAGTTGTTTGCAAGTTATCAGAGGATTTCTGTCATATCTACCTAATTAAACATTTTTTTACTTTCCGATATTGAACATATTGCAGTTAGGCATTATCGTGCCAACTCGTACTAGTTACTGTACTATATTTACAGATAAGAATTAATATTTTAAATACGCCTATAAACAATAAATTTATCATAGTTAAAGAACTAAAATCAAAATCCAAATGAAGGAGATATAATAACTGAAAAAGAAATACAAGTGTTAGCCTCTTTGTCTTAGTCAACGAATTTTATTATAGTTCATTGGTCGTAGTACGTGGACAAAACATTATTTCTCTGTTTAAATCTATTACAGAATAATACTCCGATCCTTCAAACGCAGTGTTTTATTATTGTAACGATAACAATGGACAATATTCGAAACCCGTTTCTCTTTTGTAACATTGATTTCAAACCTTTTGGTTGCTATATTGAAACAGTAATGCATTAGTCTTAAATGTATAGGGTATATTGAAACTGAGCGGTACTAATTCAGTGCCTTAACCGTGTCCATGAGCTGATTAAGTGCCCCCCTCACAGGCGTAACGTCAGAGCCCAGGGGGAATGCTTATTCCGGGGGTGGTAAGGCAGCGTCTCCTCTTGTATAGGGAAACATGGTTTTCGTCCTTCTACGAAAACCTAATTGAGGCGAGTGTACACGGAAACCAGTCTGAGCGTTCTGTCGTATTCAAGGCCACTCTTCCGTTGTAAAATTTAACAATCCTCCAGTCCTGGGTAATTGGCAACTGTACGCGAAACGGGGATGTCACACGGTCTGTCGCACCACTGATAGGGGAAGAGGGTCTTTGTGCCTCGGAGCCGATATGGCGGGCCGTCCGGAGAAAGCAGAGGATCGAGGTCACGAGGAGGCTACCAGGAACGTGGTGAGGCGCGACGACGGGAACATTGTAAAAATAGAAGACATTTATGGACCTGTCACTGTACTTGGCAGTCCTTTAAGGGTTCGCTTGAACGCGCAAATAGTAGTTTTCAGACCGATGAGTCCAATTATCCGTCCAAGCCGAGGATTCTCGAAGTCCAAAGTAAAGCACAACCAATACATTCAGTATGAACACGTTTTATTATCAGATTTGGATGAATTTTTATATTCTTGTGTGTAATTTCTTTAAATTTTAAAACGAGATAAGAAGTCTTCAATTTTTAATAATTATATGTTTTATTATATATGAATTTTTATTATATATTAAAAATGTCACTGGATTTTTTACATACATTTTACAATACTTAGTCTATTATATTATTATACATTATTATAGACCAAGTGGAGAAGACAAAATTTGTTGCCCTCTTTGGGATTCGAACCCGGATCCTCTAGCTCCAAAGGTGTATCTGGTACCAATGAGCTACAGAAGGATATCTGCTAGAGCCTCTCTAAATGATGCTAAATACAGGGTGAGGCAGACCACCCGTTCACTACGTATAGCGGCCAAACCAAACGAGGTAAATTATTCGTATCCAGTGTAATATGTATTATATGTGTATTTATATGATACGATAATACACTTCTCGCATCCAATGTGGGTTTTCAAACGCCCAGTATCTCATATTATGACGGTTCACTTCTCCATTACTCCTAAACGTAGCCTCGTCACACCACAGAATGTTACGGTGAAAGTTTTGATTTTGTTGTAGTTTTTCTCGAGCCCACAAACAAAAGTTCATTCTATGAGGAAGTCATCTCCATGGAGTTCTTGATATAATGACATCCTATATGGGTGCATTTTATGATCGTGAACGATTCTTAAAACATATCTTTGACTCATACCAGAATCAAGAGCTACTCTTCGTATAGAATCATGAGGATTCAGTTCAAAGGCTGCCAAATCTTCGGGTGCCCTATCACTTCTCACGGGTCTAGCGAGTTCCTTTCCTTTGTTGTGGTCAGGTTGAACATGACCTGTTTCACGAACTCGACTAGCAAGTCTTTGAAAAACGTTCCTGGAGTGATGTTCGCGGTCTGGGTAACGTTGGGCATAAAGAAGAGCGGCAGCTGAGTAATATTGGAAACATTCCCCTAACACCATAAGCATCTGGAATGCCTCCTCATTTGAGAACGGCATTTTAGAACAAACAAAACTTACACTACGTACTTTAAAAAAATTTAAATTAATATCTACCTCATACCACGTGGTCACAAGGACAACTGAATAGGGAAACGATAATAACAGAGATTAGATAAGAGATTAAGGAATTGGTTCCAAAGTTCTTCCACAGGCAACTCGTGTATTTGGGATTGTTAAAACATGAACACCACGGTTAGATTACTTTTGAAACATGTTACACTGATAGAAATCCTGATGTGTTTTTAACTAAATTAATTAAAAACAAATTAAACTTAAAAGTCCAACTTGTTTACCTTTTATTTCATTGGATTTTGATATTAATACAAACTAACTTAGTAACATTATTAAAAAAATCTATTTTTGTACTACAGTTTTGAAACAATTGAAGGAAGATAGAGACAAACTTTAAATGTAGAAAATGTTTATTTTTTAAAGACGTTTCTAATTATTTACAACACAACCTAGGTTACTATTTGATTTTTTTAGATTGGGGCTGTTAAGTATTTCAAAATTCTATGTATTTTTAAAATGTGTAAATTTTGGGGTAGGGTGGCATTTAATGATATTTTTCGATAAGCCGTTTCATCATTAGTTTTGAATAAAAATATCGTCTCTCTACATTTGTGCAGGTAGTTGCAATAAATTTACCCACAAACCCCTGATTTTTTAACGTTCTGGTGTACTCTGTACATAAGCGGCAAGATAGGTTCAAACTTTTTGCATCAAAATAATTAGTGAAGAAATACGTTTAAAATGAGGTATAACTAAACATACCTTTACATTTGAAAATTTTCCAAAAACCACCCTACCCCCCAAAAAATACTCTTTTGGGGAGTTTTATAAGGGTTATATTAGGGCTTTTAACACCTGAGGAAGAGGGTTGATATCAAACATCGAAATGTAGCGTTCTGTCTGTGCAACTTATAACGATATCAAAAATCCTATCATTCTTCCCAAAAATACATTTTGAGTGAGGTGAGGCCACAATAGTTCTATAACTCATAGAATGAATGAAGAAGATGAGCGCGCTGTCTTTGTTAGTTACATGTAGCCTTACATAAGTAATTATTTATTTTTATCACCGGGCTGCAATGTGTCTGTAATTCTGCTTGTAATAATTACAACCCTTCATGTAGTGAGACAGTTTTATGTTATTTTTCCTAACTTCGGGAAAGGTACGTTAAAGGGTTGTGACTAATAGTATTTTTATTCTTACAATTCTTATGATACTAACTTATGAGTATTTTGATTATTAATATATGTGGTTTCAATCTATTTATACCGGGAATTAAGAATACGTGCAAAATTAGTACTTGGGGAAAACGGGAGTTTACTTCTTTTGTACAATAACACATTTTCTGAACGCTCTAATCCTAATAATTATGGATATATAAATATTGAATCGCAAAAGTACTTGCTCCGCCGGGACTCGAACTCGGATCTCTCACTTGCCGGGTGAATGTGCTACCATTACATACAGAGCCCTAGCTTTTTACAATATTCAAATATTTTTGTTTGCCGTTTCTTTCACATATGTATTTAAATAACCAAACTAACATATGATCGGAAGACCAAATACTTGTCAAATGACTTCTGTTTACATTAATTTAATTTGTATACGTGGCAATAGCCTAATTTAATTTCAATAAATATTGAATCGCAGATATATATATATATATATATATATATATATATATATATATATATATATATATATATATATATATGTGTGTGTGTGGTAAATTAATTACCACGGTTTTATTAAAAGGAAATTATTGAATTGGCAAGCGCAAATTTGCTATGTATGGGTAACATAGTAACAAAGCGTTGTGCCACCCCCAAGCTAAATAGACAGACAGTCAAGCCCACAGTTTCACGGTTTTATTAAAAGGAAATTATTGAATTGGCAAGCGCAAACTTGCTATGTATGGGTAACATAGTAACAAAGCGTTGTGCCACCCCCAAGCTAAATAGACAGACAGTCAAGCCCAAAGTTTCACGGTTTTATTAAAAGGAAATTATTGAATTGGCAAGCGCAAACTTGCTATGGGTAACATAGTAACAAAGCGTTGTGCCACACCCCCAAGCTAAATAGACAGACAGTCAAGCCCACAGTTTCACGGTTTTATTAAAAGGAAATGATTGAATTGGCAAGCGCAAACTTGCTATGGGTAACATAGTAAAAAAGCGTTGTGCCACCCCCAAGCTAAATAGACAGACAGTCAAGCCCACAGTTTCACGGTTTTATTAAAAGGAAATTATTGAATTGGCAAGCGCAAACTTGCTATGGGTAACATAGTAACAAAGCGTTGTGCCACCCCCAAGCTAAATAGACAGACAGTCAAGCCCACAGTTTCACGGTTTTATAGGGGTTCTTTTTTGTATACGACCCTAATATATTCAGTGTGGATGCACTACTGTGGCCACAATTGATTTAAGGGTGCTAGTGTCCGGTGAGCTGATGTCTCTTGGCCACCTGTTCCTTCAACAATTGATTTAGACATCCTACAGTCTCGGCAGGCAACTGGGTTAGATTTGGTTGCAGTATATGTTATCTTATCGTTTAAATTGCTCAAAAAGTGAAAGACATCTTTTAAAAGCAACTTAAAATGTTGGGAAGTACTCAAAATTGAGATTGTTTCAAATCAATTAATTGTGTGCTGGATTTGTTTTCTCGGGCTCTTTTATAGTTTTAAAGGGGTTCTTTTTCATCGGCGGCGTTTAAAATAACCCTACTAATCGTTTTGAAGGTACAACGTTCCAAATGAAAATTTGTATTGACCTGTCCGGAAATCGAACCCACGATCTCTTTGTTAGAGAGTTGCAGACTTATCCCTACGTTAGTTCTAGATCGAGATCTCAATTAATAAATCGGGAATAGGAGCCAAAAATAAAGATCTTACCTTGTGTAGTTAGATTGTGTAATATTTCTTTGAATTTAGAATTGTGTGTGTGTGTGTGTGTGTGTGTGTGTGTGTGTGTGTGTGTGTGTGTGTGTGTGTGTGTGTGTGTGTGTGTGTGTGTGTGTGTCTTCAATAACTGGTAATTTATTAATGGCTCTTACATGTCTTAGTTATGTGCATAAATTCAACGATAATTAAATTATTACTTAAAATGTTTGGTTTCAGTTTGATTCAGTTTTATTATACTGAATTTCATTTGAATTCCGTAAAACTGAAGTTTCATATAGAAACGAATTTAGTAAATTTAATTCTTATATTATCAAAGTATTCACTTGGAAAGAGAATTTAAATTTTTGATAACAATATACACTACGATACTCTGTTTTTGGGTATATTATATTCAACAGTCATAGAAAACAATATTTCTAAAGATTTTTTTAAAGTTGATTTAGTTGAAAACCCCACACTAAACATTAATGTGAAATCTGTGTTGGAAAAAGGTTTCTACGGTACCATGTGGATTTTATTCGCTCCATAAATGAATATTTCTACAATTGAAGGACCCGTTTCTCGTGAAAGTTGCTTCATCAGTAAATAAAATTGAATTCACCCTATCAGCATTGTCTAGAAGCCAATGAGAAAAGTTTAACCGTAAAGGGTAATCTGTCGGCAGCAAATGTTGTACCTTTTGCAGGTGAAAAGGATGAAGTCTCTTTTACGCAAGATGCGCCACACTTTGTTTCTCGATAAACCAGTGCGATACGCAATTCGCCTCGTACTAGTACCCGGGCTACGATGAATATGTTGAATCAGTTGAAATTCATCGTTAACGCGATGATGTTCAACCGAAAACGAAATTGTTGGAAACGATCCATTCGTTCTTAAAAACTGAAACACTGAAGAAAAGGTTTTCGCATTCGGAATCCGCCTTGCAGGAAATCTTTCCTGATATTCACGTCGAGCAGTTTCCGAATTTCCATTAGCATATCCGTAACAGAACATTATGTCGGCATATTCTTCATTAGAAAATTGAAACGGCATATTAACTTTTATACTGTATCAATACTTACACTTAACTTATCTGTATGACACTTCAATATAAAATATTCAAAAAAAGTTCGTAATTGTGATTGTTGAACAGCTGTTAGTACTGCCAACCTATGAAAATAATATTTTTGTCACAAAAGTTGTAGAATAACGTAAATTAATTCGCAATTATTGTTAAGTTTCAGATTTTATGACACTAAAGTTTTTTTACTAGTATGTAGTTCATTAGAAAAAATAGAAGAATGTTTCTATAAATAAAATCTATACATAATTATTTTCAATAATTAACATGTTTTCTCCAAATATTAGGATGTACATTCAGTAAGAAAAAAAAGTGTAACCGATTTTGTCTATTCTTCGTACGTTATTTATTTAATTAAAAATTTATTTTCTTAAAGTTTACGTATAATTTTTATTGGCTTATTTTACATCATTATCTTAAGAAATTAATTCTTTACAAGTTTTGTTAAAGAATTTTACGTGTTTGTTACACATTTAACAAAGTTAATCTACTTGAAACCTAAATGAAACTTGTTTTTGGACACCGAATTTTGAGTATTTCTTCAGATATCTTAAAAATTACTGCAGCTAGAGGTCTGGTACAAATTTTATTCAATTTTTCAGTTCAATTTGCATAATATACATAAAATTTTACGTCCTGGGTAACGCCCAAAATAATTTAATAGGGCTCCTTTTTAACGGTGGCACTGAAATCTGGGCGAAATCTTTCACCCTGTATAGCTCGCTAACTAAGCGTTTCTGGACCTATGTGTATATGAACTTTTTTCGTTATTTTCACCGTAAGAACAAGTCCTGACAGTTTCTCCGTTTCTTCATGGGACACCCTGTATATATATATTATTTAAGGTAGTGCTGTAAGACATGAGCTACTCTATCAACTTATTGATAATACAAATTTGTGTATACCAGGCTACCAAAATTAAAGGAAATGGACACTTATCAGTTTTGTTCTTAATGGTTTGAAAAAAATGTTACGAATTTCTCGATAACTAGCATACACTAACCTTATTTCATATTTTAAATGGTGTTTACAGATAATGGTTGTTTAAATACACTGAATACCCATAGTTTGTAATGCTTGCATAATTTTATTTGCGTTACAATTTATAAGCACACATAAGAGACGTATGTATTTAAAAGATACAATCATGTATTCCCAGTTCTTGGACCATTAGGACTGAAACACCTAGCCCATGGTATAGCAAAAACAATGGTTTAGTTGATAAAGGCTGTAGGTAAAGAAAATTTTAATCAAATGTAATGAGAGTAAATATTATAAGTTAGTTATTACTACTTAACTATATAAATATATTAATGTAAATATTAATATACTATATTATCCATCTCATCTCTTGAACTGTTGGACAATCACATCTGTGCTTCATATTAACAATATGCACTTGTTTCTTCCAGCTGTTCAAAATGATATTTATGACAACTTGAAATCAAAGGAAATCTATAATGGGCCTATAGTTAAAAGCGAAGGAATCTTTGGAGATGCGGAAGAGATCTTATTTAGCACTTATACCATATTAAGGTATTTACAGAAGAATATATATTTCAGAAAATAATAGTCTAAAAAGTCAAGTAAGTTATGATGAAAAACTGGTTTGCGATCAAGTGGTGGACCTGCACCTCCGCAAACGCTTCGTCTTAACAACTGATCTTGAAATTATAACGGTTTGGAAATACACAAAGGCAAATTAATTTGTTTCTTAGACTTGAAGAGTTGCCTATCCAATGTTTCAGACAACAACCCCAGAGTGAGGTTCTGCTATAAGAACTACAAGATAACTGTTATGGCTGTGCAGAATTTCCTAGGAATTAGTCCCCTCATTTACATAATAGCTTCGACCACCTCCTGTGTTAGCTCCTTACCGACCCAACGTAGTGTGAATGTTTGTTATTAAAAATGTAAAATACTTTTTTGACATAAAATCTATACATTTTCATCTTACTGATGATCTAATTTAAAATAATTTATACATACGGATCAAATAAGACATATTGCTAGTAATGTAATTTTTAGGAATTTGAGGACGGTGAAAGCCAATTCCTTGCTAATTAAGAATTGTTTCAAACTAAATGTTAAAAAGAAATTTAACTTTATATTCCAAATAATTTTATTCTTAGTTATAATATGGAGTTTCGAAAATGCTATGTACAAGTACTTTGATATCCATAGTGCAACAGTTTAATAATAATACATTGATTTTTAACTTTATCTATAGTTTGATACAGTTTCATAAAAATTCAATGGTTTTATTGTTAGATTCGGATAAATAGTTTGATTTCCTTCATTGTCTATGGAAAAATTTAATTACTTGTTTGTTAACTTAAAACACTAAAAGTAAAATCTTACACACAGTTGCCCTTCGTTTTGATATACCTTACCATCACCCCACTTATACAAAGTGGCCGTAACTTTGATTCATTAATTGTAGACATTTTAGGCAAAACTCGGCTCTCACAACCTCTTTTTGCTCCCGGATCTTATGAATAAAAATCAACCGCTACGTGTGTTGCTAAGCGTTAATCTCGAGAACAGCTGGGCCAGTTTGGTTAAATCTTTATGAAATACTCGTAAATGTTTGAAGAAGATTTATATGAAGATAAAGATAAAAAAGTTTTCTGGAATACTTCAGAATCAAATTAGAAAATAGTGATAATATTTTTATTTCTCAATGACAACTTAACAGACACTTAGCTGGTGTTCACAAATTTAGTTGAAATTCTTCAAAGAGATTAACGTAAACATTTGTTTACTTTAAAGTTTTTGGAAATGTAAGTAAGCAGTTTGATCAGTAGTGTAAAGTAGATAGCAAAGACAAGGTTACTAACTTTTTCTCCTGGTTGCGCCAGTGATGAATTCAAGCATCTAATACATTGTAAATACTATTAAACACTTTAATAATCAAAGCTGTGGATGTTTGCACATAAAATACCTAAAACTGGTCGGTCTCTTTGACACTGCGCCTTCAAGGAAAAAAGGAATGAGCACTAACAAGCTTCAGAACCATTCTTTCTCGAGACATCTATAACGCAAAAACCTATCATATACTATTATTTTGAAATGATACATGAACTTGGTAAGAATTTTCCATTATACCGGAAATAGCTTTTCGACCGTAGTAGACTTCACAGTCCTACGTAAAAACCACGTAATTTCTTAATCGGGCCAACAAGACAAACTCATCTATAGTTCCTGAAATATCTTAGACCGATAATAGATTACAAGAGCAAAAAATAGCACTATTTCATTAAAGTAGGTTTCAGATACTTAAATATTTTTTGTATCGGAGCAATAAGGCATTTTCAACTATGGCACCTTAAATAAATCAGACCGGAAGTGAATTCAAACAACCAGAGGTAAACACGCTAAAACCGAACTAAGCTCCTCAGTCGTACATATTTATGTATATTTTCTTCATTGGGACAACAAGAGAATCTCAGATATGGTATTGGAAATGTGGTAAAGCGAGTACAAAAGTAGACGCAGCCGCTTTTTGACTGAAGTAGGTTTCCGAGACATACTTCATATATTTTTGTGATCAGGGCAATAGAGCAAACTCAAATTTGACACCATAAATATACCATAACCGCCTACGTGTTTACACATTTTTTTATTGGGACAACTATGCAAACTCTACTATGGTTCTGGAAAAATTCTTAAAGCAAAATTAGACACAATCGAAATAGGCTTCTCATTTTAATGTATATGTGTATATATTCTTCATCGGGACAAGAAACAAAATACATGCTTGCTTATGGCATCGGAAATATAATTCATTTGAACCAGAAATCCTCATACACTTTCAAGCCCTGATGTAAGAGCCAATCGCGATATCCCATAACCTCTCACATTTGAAACATCATACGGCCCCAATATATTACACCGTAAGTGCATTTACTAAGTAGGCTATAGTGTTCGATTTTGAAAATTTGCGTGCGAAGATGCGGCTAACAGTTCATAATATTAACGATCGCTTTGTATCAAAGTCAGTAATTAATATATCACTATCACGGCAGCGCAATCTCTGCACCAAAGGATTAATATCACAGAATTTTTAAATGATTTGATGTAGTGAACCTTGAACTTTACACGTTTGCAAAGCAAAATTTAAATGACTAGAGGAGTCTGGGAAAGAGAGCTGATAAAATTAAAGATAAGAGTTGATCCTTGAGAATATTGAGATTAGCTCCATTACACATTCTGCTTAATGGAGCGTCTGACCCAGTCACAAACTTGACTCCTGGAGTCCAAGAAGCTTAGCAATTTCTAAAAAAAACAACTTAGTTGTGTTGCATATTTATTTCCTTGATCGTGGGCAGTTCGCTGTTGGATGTGTCCCGCGACTATTTTTTTTTACCCTGGCCGTAAGATATATCGACCGGGCTCTTTCATCTACCTGCCTGTCCTTCTACTCCCTAAAACTCTATATTGTTATTGTTTAATTTGAGCCTTCATAGTGTGTCGGAAAGACAGCCGTAAGCTACAACTACTCGTTGTGATTGGTTCATTAAATGTTTTATTCAATGATTTTTATGAATTCGACTACTTATTGTAATTTATTAGTTACATAAATCAATAAAGTACGTCTTGACTCTCAATACCTCCCGTACACATCATAAATTAATAATTTCATTAAAATTGTCAACATACTGTTATTAAATTTAGTAAGTATGCAAAGTTATGCCCTAACGTAGAATACCCTAGACGTATTATAAGACATTATATAATTTCTTAGTATTCGTCGGAAAATATGCGTTTCCTGAAACATTGCTGGTGACACAGTTTTATTTATTTAAAAATGACTTTGGTCCCCAAAACAAAACATACATCTAAGCATTGAAATAAACAAATTTTTGAAAAATTAAATACAATTTTAATAGCTTAATTTTAGATTCTTATAAAATGTTTAATTAAGCTAAATATAATTTTAAATGCGCGTAAGCATAGCTCTAACTTTACATAAATATATCCTGTCATACAACCATTTTACGACAATGACAATTTTGAAATACATTCATAAAAAAATGCAGTGCCTGTAATGCAGGCCATTAGAGATAGCTTCAGATGACATAAGCACGATGGCAAATACATAAAAGTGTTCCTGTGATGCTATTCTTTCGTAAGACTGCCCTAGGTTGTGTCTTGTACAACAATATATTTAATAAGGTATTCATAATTTTTTATAGCAAAAATATTACACATTACAAGCAAATATTGCAAAGAATGTGGTTTTTAAACGGTGGGTCTCAAATATTTTGAAGCATCTTTCGTCGTGCACTGAAAACTTCAAAAGGATAACGGATAAAAACTATTGACTCCTAGCTATTGTGGTTAAACTCATGTCCTCTGCCTTAAAAAAGTTAAAAAGGATAATTGAAACAAACTTCAGAGTAATTTTTGAAAGCATGTCTTAACAGATGTGTGTTGAGAAATTGATAACGCTCTGTTTAAGGAATTTGTACAAAATTGATCAACACTCAAATTTTTTTGTATAGCCGATTGTAGGGAATACACATAGGGCTACAGTGTTGTCTTGTATCTGAAGTTGTAAATTGAATTATGAACATTTTATTGGGATGTATAAAACCTTTTAGTATGTTCACCATATAGAATATTTCGACGAAATAAAAACAGATTTTTATTCATAGTTATACAATATTAAAACGCAGATCGCCAACGTACATTATTCCAGTGCCAGTTTACTGACCTGAAGAAGTGGACGATGACACTTTAGCTACAATGTCCTTCTTCTGACCCTCACTTTCGTCCTCGAACCCTAAATGTAAATCAGGGTTCCGAGAAAAATTGGAACATCGCATCGCAGCCATTACAGCGTTATCTATGGTCCGATAACGATCGCAGAGGCCGACCGGCTCGCTTCTGCTAAATGTCGCATTATCAACGGATGTAGTTCACATTAGTTATACAAAGCTAAAGCGCTTCTTAAGCGGTGGACATTTAAAAACTATAACGATATCGGGAGGAAATGAGCCCATTAGTATTTGTTGCAACCCATTTAGTTTAGTACACTTCCTTTACTTTTACGACCTGCTGCACCAACACAATACACACCAAACATCTACGGAATTTCCGGAAAGGGCTCATTAAGACAGAGGATCAAGAGTTTAAGCATAATAGCTATGAATCAACACTCCTGATCTTTTTAACTGTAATCCTTTTGTCCACTTTCAGTGTACGATAGTAAGAATCTAAGCTATAGTAAAGGAACTATTTTGCGAATTGCTCGTTAAGTTTAGATTTTCACGGGTTATGGCGTTACATGAAGAGTTGTGGTATTCAATGGTCGTAACCATTAGTGACGTTCTTTAAAAATACCACAGAAAATTCGTTTTGAAAAGCGCTTACTATTGAAAAAATGTCCCACATATTCCTGTAAGGAACTATTTTGTGAAGTTTAGATTTTCACGGGTTATTGCGTTACATGAAGAGTTGTGGTATTCAATAGTCGTAACCATTAGTGACGTTATTTCAAAATACCGCAGGAAATTAGTTTTGAAAACCGGTTACTATTGCAAAAATGTCCCACATATTCCTGTAAGGAACTATTTTGTGAAGTTTAGATTTTCACGGGTTATTGCGTTACATGAAGAGTTGTGGTATTCAATGGTCGTAACCATTAGTGACGTTCTTTAAAAATACCACAGAAAATCCGTTTTGAAAAGCGCTTACTATTGAAAAAATGTCCCACATATTCCTGTAAGGAACTATTTTGTGAAGTTTAGATTTTCACGGGTTATTGCGTTACATGAAGAGTTGTGGTATTCAATAGTCGTAACCATTAGTGACGTTATTTCAAAATACCGCAGGAAATTAGTTTTGAAAACCGGTTACTATTGCAAAAATGTCCCACATATTCCTGTAAGGAACTATTTTGTGAAGTTTAGATTTTCACGGGTTATTGCGTTACATGAAGAGTTGTGGTATTCAATAGTCGTAACCATTAGTGACGTTATTTCAAAATACCACAGGAAATTAGTTTTGAAAACCGGTTACTATTGGGAAAATGTCCCACATATTCCTGTAAGGAACTATTTTGTGGATTGCTCGTTAAGTTTAGATGGCGTTACATGAAGAGTTGTGGTATTCAATGGTTGTAACCATTAGTGACGTTCTTTAAAAATACCGCAGAAAATTAGTTTTGAAAACCGCTTACTATTGAAAAAATGTCCCACATATTCCTGTAAGGAACTATTTTGTAAATTGCTCGTGAAGTTTAGATTTTCATGGGTTATGGCGTTACATGAAGAGTTGTGGTAATTCAATAGTCGTAACCATTAGTAACGTTATTTCAAAATACCGCGGAAATTAGTTTTGAAAACCGCTTACTATTGAAAAAAATGTCCCACATATTCCTGTATGGAATTATTTTATGAAATGCTCGTGTAATTCAGATTTTCACAGAATATTTGTGCGTCATATGAAAGAAATTATTTCATTCCTCAGAGTGGCTTATAGATATTTGTGTAGGGAACTCTGAAAATATTGATGAAATATCGATATATTGATGTTGCTTGTTTTGTACCCGAGACAAGGATGTTCTGATGTTTTGGATGAGAACATTTAGAAAGCAGGGAGATACGTTCATATATATGAAAAAGGATGAGAAAAAAATACAGGGTTGCTCAACAGATCGAAAGTCCATGAAAACACCACCTCACAAAAGGATGTTAGATTCAAAACCTGTCTCTTAAAAAAGATTACTCCGATTGCCAATCTGAAAAATCAAATATGAACTAAACACTTCATGAAAAGTATGCTATAAATGCTTTGGGCAAGTGTTTGGAGCAAGGTGAGTTCTGGAGAATGTTTTTGTAGATAAACAATCTTCACATGATGTGCAAAGTATTTCTATGATCGTAATTACATTTTTTAAAGTTAATTTGAATCATAATAACAACCACTTTGTTTTGTATACATATTGTAACATTTTTTGTGTGAAGATGTAATATATCACTTTGAAAATATTAGGTAAGAGGTAAATATTCATATCTTACATTATTTTAAACTGGTGATGGCCTAAAGTAGGTAAAACGCAAGCCAAATTTCTGATCAGCGTGGGAAGTTTCGTCGTGCTCCTGCACAGTGTACAACATCTTAGCCAAGAGAGACTCATAATGGACCGATGTTTACAATATTCGGTGTTGTATAAAGGTCATAAAGATGGAGTTTCATATTACACTTAAACCCTCTAAGTTAACGGAAGTTATCGTGTATAAAGAAACACACAAAGACAGAAATCTGATTTCGTCATCAACTTGTGGGAGAGACTTCGTTAAACGCTCAGTAAATTAAACATCGTTGTGCCTAATAGGATAAATTTGTTTAAATGCAAAACCTTAGATTTGGCAACCTAAAAAATGTACTGTAACTTTTTCTGTAAATCCTCTCTATACAAGTAGACACGTACACAAAAGTTGTTCAATGATAGAAATCGATTTGTAAGCCACGCTAGTTCTGGTGGACGTCGGAAATGGGAGAGTTTTTAAAATGATTAAATTATTATGATATTGAGTATTGAAGCTATATAATAACGTGAAATGCTGATGGCTGAGCGGTTTAAGAGGCGTGGATCTGAGTTAGAGATAGCGCAGGTTCAAATCCTGACTGTGACTGTAGCACTGTTGATCACTACCATCGACCTCGTACTGTATCGACTCATCAACTTATTCTGTTGATACTATCCTCACACAGGCGAGTGACTCATGAGGATGCATAGAATAAGGCTCAAATGGGAATAGGTGCATCCAATTTTAAATAAAAAAAAAAATTTTTACTAGAATTATATGTTCTTAGCTAAACACAAATAAAACCAACCGTCACACAATTAAATGAATGTTGAAGTGTTAGCTAACCATTCGAGTATACAGACACTGAAAGTGACAACTTTCTGTATCTTTATCTACCTCTCCGACGGTGGTACAACTATTTTCTATCTGTCAAACGGTCGATTTTAAAAGTGTAAAGTTAGAAAAAAATTATATTTTCATATTTTTATCCTTTTGATACCATTCCATTTCGACCTCCACCAAAACTCGCGTAGATGACAATCGATTTATTTCTCACCAAAAAATCCTTCATTTATTTGAGAAACCCCAGGTCGCGTGTTTATAAAGTGCGAATTGACTCTCGACACCTACACTATTGCGTCTGCAAAACTATGCAAATAATTAATAATTAATTTTTAGGCTTAGTTGATTTTTTTATGTATAGTTAAGATTTTTGTATTAATTTAGTGGTGTTTTTCACGAACTTGATGCAGAGTAAAAATAAATAAGTTTTACTGTAATGTAAAAATATTACTGTACTGTTTGTAAAGCTGCTAGTTTTCTGTTAATTTTATGATATTTATTACTCCAAACAGGCTTTGCCTTGGAGTTTTTTCTCTTTATTTCTCATAGTGATGTATAGTGTAATCGTAGTTGTAGTTGCATATGCATGTATTGTTTATGTGTAAGTAAATGTAATGTTTTTTTTTGGTTAGTTTGATTAGTTACAATTTTATAAAAATCGTATCGTATCTGTAATTTTTATTTATGAGAAATAAAGTTTCTTTCTTTCTTTAATTAAAGACTGCATTATCCATTGACAAACATCCATTGTTTTAAAGGAGACAGATTTATTCCCTATCTCTTAAAGGTACTGTTCGTCCGTCATGTATTACCAAAAAATCAGTTCTTTAACTACTTGCCAGTTTATAAAGAAACTTCCATGAAACACGCTGGGGATTTCCCCAGATTTTCTTTCTGGCTACACCTCTGTATGTAGCGAGGTTACTTTGTTAAATTAGACTTCTTTAAATCTTGTTGGGTCTTTCAATACTTCGTCGTATTGGTTTATTTATATATGGACTTGATTAATTGCCTGTCATGAAATACTTTGTAGAAATCAAGGTTTAATAAAATCAAGCTAATTTTGCTGCATTCTGCAGCATCTAGCTTGAAAATGTAATTTATATATGCTGTACAAAACTACTGGAAGGTGATTGACTCAGATTATAAGCTGGTATATTTTAATAGTTTTGTCAGGTACTGAATTAAATCCAGAAGAGTATGGAGCGAGAACGTGTGGGACTGGAACAGCTGATTCCACTATTTCAACACAAAGGCTATCTGTAGTTGGCAGGAACTCGTCTGTCCTACGCATATAAGTGTTATTTTTTAAGCTATGTTGTTTTCGATTATCCGGTTAGGAGTTATTCCAAATTTTAAGATTCTAGTTCTTTGCAAAGTTCAAAGTTTCAAATCACTAAAATATTTGCATTAACAGACAGACAAGTGAGTTTATACACATTTTCAAACTACCATAAATGAGATCCATGCCCTGTCCATTTCAATTCATATCAGTGGTACCAACCTACAAACCTAGTAAACAGCCCTTTTAATTTTATGTTTTGTGTAAGTAACTTAATCGTAAATGTTGATAATTACTGAAAATGTCATATCATTAAACCTTACAATGTCGGTGTATCACAAACCATTTGTGAAGTCGCCTGATGATAAAACCTTTGGTTTCAAAAGGCCTCGTCCAAAACATTAACCATATTTGAAAGTTTTGTTTAATTAACATTTAATAATATTTATACCTTAAAATATTCACTAACGATTAGCAAAATTGTAAATCTACAATTAGCAAATCGATTAGCAAAGTCCCAAAGAGTGACATGCACCGGTATCGAACTTGATGTTGCTTGTATAGGAATAGAGCTTGGTTCAAAATTTGAAGTCTATAGGTCAATTAGTTTTGGAGATATCATGTGGAAAGACAGATCTAAATGAAATGTTTTAGCCACTCGAGTGATAGGCTTCAGTAACGGTCAGAAAATAAAAGAAAGAAAATGACTTCTTTCTCTCTCATGTGTATCCATAGAAGTTTGTATCATAGTGATCCAAGTCTTTTACTGTTCTTGTGGTGAAACATCAAGATGACCACCAGTGGTCTCAATATTTGGGGCACATATTTCGTTTTTTTAACACAATTATGTGTATTGGTTCAGAACAAATGCATATTTGGCGCCAAAACTTTATAACAAATTACATGCGCACCAAATGTTTTATGTTATTTTGAGTTACCACAAATGTATCAAATTATAAACTGTAATATCGTTTATGACTCTTAACACCGGAACTTATATGATGACGTTGACGTAACACGACGTGAGTAGTCGTTAGGTGTAATTACCTGTACCGTACAATAGGAGGGGTTCAAGGTGAAAGCTAGGGACTGGTATTCGTTAACTCGGGGAAAGCTGGATAGTATTTCTGTAGCACTATTCCTGGAAGGTACGTAGGCTTAGGTGGCGATTATAAATACTGCATAGATATGACAAACAGCGGGAACTTGGTGCCGAATTGGAATAGAATTGGTTCGGATTCTTACGTAGTCTACGGATAAAAATAAGTATTCTAACACATCACATCGTACTATAGTATACTATAGGAATAAAATGAACGGATCTTATTAAATTGATAAAATATGGATTAAAAAATTATCTGTTGCAGCTGACGTCAGAATTTAAACATTTATTTTATAGTACAAAGTGTAAAGTTTTATGTATATAGATACAGAAAAATGATGAAGGGTATGGATTCCATTTGAAAACTAATGATCTCGTGGGCCAATGGAAAATATTCATTCGCTAAAATTAAAATCTGTGGTGGCTTTACAGAGCTGTTTGTAGACTGGTGATGTATAGTTGCCGTGTTATAGTGATATATCACAAAATAGTGGAGTCGGTTTTCGGTTGGATTATTTATTCAAAGTTACTATTACTTATTATTTTTTCATAGTTTTCAAAGCACTGTAAGGGCAACTAAAGACATAATAAATAAAAAAATATGCTTGATCGTAGCACGAGGAATTCTAAGTTTATAGGAGGAGTTTTTGGCTGTTTTTAACCGACGAAGATTATAATAATTATTTAGTAGTATGTGCGTGAATTATGACTTAAGAAAATGTATTTAATACATTTGTGATACCAATAAATTCAATTATTGAAATAAACATAATTTAAGACATTAGTATAACATAAATTGCACAATTAACAATTTAATAAACTAATACTTACATTTTTACTGTAGTTTTTCGTACATAATAAAACATGTCGTCCCCTTCAGTAACCCTTTACATAGATAATATAAAAGATCATATACTTAATTTAAATGTTCATATATTGCCCAGATTTTAAGACGTTCATAAATTGTAAGTTTATAATGGTCTGAATTATTTTTGAAAAGTTGAACAGCTTTGTTTAGTTTTATTTATTCAAGAACAGTATCTTAAGGAGTTTTGACTAAAAATTTAGCTAACAGAAAACCGATATCATAATATAAGGATTACTGAACGGAATTACATGTGTTTATAATCAAAAAGTAAGTATTATTGTTCAGAATTGTGTAATTTATGTTATGCTATTGTTATATTATTTCATAAAAGTTTCTTAAATTATATATTTTTCTAATGTAATTTCTATGTATCTAAAGTAAATTAAATATATGCCATTTGCGGAAGTAATAATTGATATACATACTCTTAAATAGGTATTCTAATCTCCGACCTTTTTACTTGCGCTCATTAAAACAAATCCCAATCTTCCACTATTGAACTTACGTATACTATTAGTTTCTCGCGCTGTGGTACACATTTTTGTTCTACTTTATCTGTCTTTAGGAAAGTTTAAATGTTTTGTTGGACGCGGGTTTGGCGTTTTAAAGAATCTTTAATCTTGAATTCGTGTAAATCATTAAGAACCCAAAATACGCATATTTTATAGCCACTACATTGAATAAATGGTTGTCTCAAAAAATTATGAATATTTCTGAGTTGCATCTCATAGTGAACAACCTAACTGAACTATTTGCGAGTTAATAGTAATGTTATGATTTGGAAAAAACAGAGAAGTACTGTTACTGAAGAAAAAAGATACTGTTGGATATAAAACAATAACATACACATCAAAATAATGCTCAATCTCATTGTTTATTCCTGCAAAATTTTACGCCTTCAACTCAAATAGTTATTGATAACTAAAAATAAAAGAATGGAATAAGTATGAAAATACTTATTGTAATGATTTACTTTGTCATTTTTATATCAATGCGGGCAAAGAATTGCAAAACCAAATACATGGGACACATACTAAGAATACTTCATTAGTAATGCATGAACTTGGTTAAAAAAAGGTAATACATGTATTTGATATGAAACGTTGTATCTAAATTTAAAGTTATGTTTAAATTAGGAGATGAAAGGGATTCTATTTTTAACAATTGCATCATATTGGATCAAACAAATGTACATGTTAAACAGCGCATTCAAATTATTTTGTTTCTCTGAAACAAAATAAAATTATTATTGTAAACAATTGTGAACTCTTCATTCCTTTTAAGCGAGTTAAAATGCACGACAGGTCAATTTTAAGATATTCAATACACATTTTGAAGTTTGATCTGTAAAATAGTTCATTGATGATTAAAGTTTCAATGTGCCATTTGTTATTATCCTACAACAAACATTTAACTTGATATTTGGCTGTGAGTTGTTAGTCAAACTTAATTATTTGTTGAAAAGATAATTCTGCGATATCCAGCTCATCGAGTGGGCTCCCTCTATTTGTCCAGTAGGTTGGATCCTGATCTGGTCTTCGACCTTTGCTACTACTAAGAGCAAACACTCACTACAACAGCGGCCTCGGTCACTAGCCTCGGTATGGCATTTGTCACACAATATCCTAGGATTTTCTTGAAAATTGACATATACACACGGTGCTCCAAATGCCCGTCACCCATCTTACAAAATTATTGAACTAAAACAAATAGAACACAGAAAACAAGGAGGAAATTCGAAATAAATTGACTACTTTTTTGACGTCCTCAGTATTTTACTTCACGCCACCCGGGGAAATCTTAAACTTAAGATTTATAAATGGTAAGTTCTCGTATATTGGGTAGTTAAGAATAACCAAGCATTTAAGTATGAGCTGGAGATCTTTTTCTCGGTTAGTAAATCATTTGATAAAAATTTAATTTGACACAATCAAATTCATAGGGTGTGTTTAAGCAATAAGAAAACGTAAATCATGATAAAATGCTTATTCTTACAAAAAGTTTTAAAACCAAAAATACGAAAAAATATTGATTAACAGTTTATAACATCTAACAAAACATCAAATGTCGCTGTGTCTTTTGAAGCTTACAATTCTAAATAGTGTTATGCTGAAGTCTTATCTTAACACTTTTTGTCACGCTAAACACATTTTACTTTTGTTTCGTGCTACAAAATTGTGATATTTTAGCTGTCTTGATAGAAGTGTTGATTCAGAATATGTATAAAGTACGAGTACGCACAGCACGTGGCGCGTAATAAGCTTCGCTAACATTGCAGAACAAATTTTACGTATAATGCTCATTTCACAATCAAGAAGTTCTGTGAAAATAGAGACGGGCAGAAAATCATGCAGAAAATAAATTTTTGTAAATGTAGAAATGTTGTTTCATGCAAAATTTAAAATGTACAGACGAAATATTCTCGTGATATCTTACCACAAACACAATTTTCTAAACCACATTCATTAATTCAAAGATGTATATCTTTGTTTATTAAGTCGGGTTTCATAGCAGTGTTTCAAATATAATAAAGGTTCCAGTAAGCTAGGGAAGATACTACAACACAAGAGCGTGAATTTTTGTCACCAACATTTAATATGGACATTATACTCTATTATATTCAAGAGTATTAACACATAACCCGGTTCTGATATAGATAAATAAAGACCGAATGACATCTTTATGACATGTTGTGTGCTTTATGACATACTGTGTTTATGAAAAATATGCCTAATAATCTATGATCGGTTTATTTTAAAGTTTCAACATAAATTTCATTTTATGACGCATGCAATGCAACTGTATCTATTGTTAATGCAATAAAGAGTATTATTATTATATTTTATTTTACTCTGTTTTAACTTGTCACGCGTTAAATTCAAATATGATTGTACTCACGTTGCTTACAAATTTTTTTATTATGCCATATTCTCGTTGCGTAAACACAAAAACGAACGCAGAATATATTTGCTAGGACTTAGCCACATCCCATGGAGTGGTGTACACCATCATCGAGTTCAGTATTGCCTGTATAGAAATAAAGCTTCATGCAAAGTTTCAAGTCTAAAGCTCAGTTTGTTTAAGAGACATCATGCGTAAAGACAGGCAGATAGGCAATCAGACAGACATAAATACAATTTACCAGTCCCTGGAGTGATAGAATTCGCTAACGCTCGGGAAATAAAACAAGTAAACTAAAAACTGCCGTGTCATGCCGATGTGGTACAGAATGCAATCGTCTCCTCCACGTAATAATATATTTCAAAGAGATATCTGAATTCCACCATACGTATTAAAGCACCCCATGAATCTAAAGAGCATCATGTAGAAAGTATTATTAAGAGACGGAAATCATGCCTTTGTCCATAAATTACCCCAAAGAAACGGAAGTTTGTCGCTCTAACTAGGATTTCGGGCTGATGCTAATGTTAAATTTTTTCAAACCCCGAAAAAATACGCCTTTGTAACTGAATCTATCATCCTCACTACATTTCAAAACCCAAGATGTAAGTTTCAAAATAAAACAGATTAATTGGCGGTAAACATTTAAGTCATCCTTGACAATATAAAAGTTGTAGGAAACATACCCCCACCTAAAATCGGAGGATGGATACTATTTCTCGAAACAATCTGTTGCCACTTGGAATTATTCATCACTTTTAATGAGATCTCAACAAAGAACTATAGATGACTTTTGGAACGTCGTAGGTTACCTCAGCATCAAAGTTCAGGTGCCTAAAGTAAGCAAGTTGTAGTTTTTGGGGCCTCTTGTAATGAGAGTTATCTGAAGGATATCTGGGGATAAATTGCTGTAACATAAATATCCTGATGACAATTATTTGCACTTCCGAAGTTTTTGCGGTGAGAAGGCGTGGGTTTCGATGACTTTCAGGAGATGGGCAATAATCATAACTGGATTTTGGGATACGTGGATAAGCTTGGGTTAAGAAAATAATTCTGTATGGGACTTTATGGAGGAAGAAAGCATGAACTGTAATTTCTTGATGCCCTAGCAGAGATGCCTGGTGGTATCCTTCTTGAAGATGGTTATTCAAACCAGAAAGTGAAGCCATCGTCACAAGTCGGGTTGCAATTATTGTCAACACTATTATAAACCGTCGAACTCAAGGATACAGTTACATGTGGTTTCTTTGTAAGATTAGATTTTTGCAAACAATTTGTAAATAACCATAAACTGGCGTTTAGTTAGAATTTATCTTTAGGAAAATCTTACACACGTTTGTTTGCATAAAAAACGTTTACCTCAGTTTGTTTTATGTTCTTTTTAAATCTTTAGGTTAAGTTTTTTTAAATTCAAATGTTTTAAATGAGAACAGACCTTCTACAGACTTTAGAAGAACATGACAATTTTTCTGCAGTTATGTATGTTTCAATTACAAGGAATAGTTCTAGTTGATATACAAGAATGAGATTCACATTGTATACGTTATGAGGACCTCAACGACTTTGTTAAGGTGTTATGACTACAGAAAAATTAAACTAGATGCCAGCCTTTAATAAACTAAGCAATGTATAAGAATCTAATTTTTATCTCAGCGGTCAATAATAAGTAAATAATTTCTACATCCACGGGGATTCCGATATTAACTAAACCGGTAGGCTGCAAAATGTAAACATTTCCAACTGTGTATTTTGACGTAGGCTTAATAAATATCGGAGTACTGCTTGAAAGCTCATTTTAAACTTCCTGAAATTTCTACCTCAAAGTGGCCGGATTACGGGAACTTATCAACAGTTACAATCTAATGAGAAATATACTGCTCTCAGGACCACCATGTTTGTTTTTCACACTTGAAATTTAGTTCAAGGACACAACACGAGGAAACTCCTATAGTCAACAAGCCTGCTAGCAATGTGAATTCTTGTTTAGTAGAAAACAAGTGTTGAGAGTCTGATGATTGGAGTCATGGTTCTCCGACATCATAACTGTATGTCTGGACGTGTGAATAGGAGCATACAGTTTAAAGCTGAGTGGGTTTGTTTTAGTTATGTGATTTAGATACAGAATTGTATGCTATTTTAGTTTTTATTTCATTTTGACAGAGGAGCCGTTCAAATGAATGTTGAATCAGTTTTATTTAAACAATATTTCATAATGTATGAAATGGAAGCTGCAATGTTTTAGAGACTTCAACGCTGGTAAGAACAGAATGCTTATAGAAACCATTTAATTACATTTATGCGCTTAGTTATTATTGATAGTGGTAGCCATAGGTTTAAAAGTTCCATTTAAATGTAAATGAATTTGATTAAAATAAACAAATCATTAAGAAAATATAAATAGTGTTTGCATAACGTTAGTTTGATCAGTTTTTTTAGAAATGCGATTAAATTATCATGATATTTGTTAGTTATCAAATACATTTCAATTTACTCCGATTTTATCCACATTGTTGCAAATTGGACACTTTTAGCGGGTTTACGCTAGGTATTGGTAATCTGATAATACGCATGATAAAATACTTTAAAAATAATGAGTGTCATAATATTTGTTATCTATTAAATTGGTCATAATATTTATTTACGAATAAATTAATTATCTCGTTTCGGCCAGAAACACATAGTTTAATATTTTCCCCTAATTTCATTACTTCGCAGCTTACAAGTTGTACAACAACATTTCTATCTTAAAAGAGTGATGAAAAATAATTCAAACATTTATGTGTTCAATTACCGCTGAGAGAGGTTTAGCCCCAAATTTATTGTGTTCGTAAATACGAGGTTTTTTTAAATTTATTCAATGTTGGAGTTAGGCTACACACAAAAATTGTGAGGATGAAAAAGTATCGTTATCATGAATGCTTTGAGCTTTATTCATTCCTATTCAAAATCTGTTATCATAGGTGTTATGCCAGTGACTCGCATATTATGGGAGTGGGAAATCAGAAGTTCAGGTCAAATTGTATCTCACGTAGTATTAGTAAAAAGAAAGCTGGATATGAGATCAAAGTGAAGTTTGATCATCTCAAACGTACACTGGGTTCGTTGTAAATTACTGGATGCGGAATTACAGGCAGATTTTGAATAGAACCGCTCCAAGAAACTTGAATTCAACCCGTAACATGAGCTGCATTGATATTGTGATTACATGAAATACCTAAACGGATCTCCTCTGCTCAGTAAAACCTTATAAATTTACGCGGTTGGGGTAACTTTGGCAAGGCAACACAAATATGCATCCCATTCCTTTGTGTAAAAGTTTATTATTGTTGACAGATGTTTTGAAATGAAAACGGAGTTAAGTTCATAATCCATCGTGAATTCACGGTTTTCTGTATCGACAGGCTAGATGAAAGGTACCACGCTCTTTTTAATATTATTAATCATATGATGGATTGTTAAACATTCTTCTAAGCTAGCTTTTGATAGAGAGTATAGTTTTTACTCTAGACCGAGCTGTGTATCTCTAGTATTTATTTGTATTTTTCTATCGAAATGGACACACCCTATCTGCAGCGTTGTAAACAATAATGCAGCTGTCAAATCGTTATCACTTCGACCTTTTTAATTATACTCATATGCGCCGTCAGTCTACAGGCGTCGTGATTAAATACTATTATCACTTTAATTTACTGTAATTGAAGATAATGTCATAAAACTGTGTAACTAGTAAGAGGGGAAAATTTTTATTTATATAAATCTAAAATAGGAAAATCTTTTTAAATAGTTTTCGTAAATAGAAATGATTTATGGTATATTAGGCAGTAAAATATTAGAACACTGACATCGAAAGAGAACTATTTATTCAGTTCCTTGCTTTGAAACTTTGATTTAACTAAAATTGCATCATTCTTACACTCAATACAGTGGTTATAGCTGGGAAATGCTCAAAACTTTTGAGAGAGAAAGGTCTAAAACCTTGATGAATGACGTACAAAAAATTGTATGAATCGAATAGCGTGCTTCGAAAACCTTCAAAAAATATATGATGTACAGAATGAATTATTGCTTCATATGATCCGCCAGTATTTCAACGGTTTATACTGATTATCCTGAAAAGGATATTCATATAAAAGCAACACATAAGCGGAAATGAGATGTGGCATTGTAAGCGTTTTGGAAGTACCATTCATTCTAAAAGTGACTGATTAAAGGACAATAATGAATAACCGAATGGCCAGCGATAGCGAAATCAAGGGAGTTGTAGTTAGGCTTATATGTGACGCCCTAACTGCTAAGGCATTAATTAGCCTGATCGTTAATTAAATAGTTATCGTTAACACAATTTCATGGTGTCCGTCTTACGCCAACACTATCTCAATTAACTTAGATGAAAAACATAAAACCAATATTTAAGACTTTTTATTGTTTTGTGAGGCCTTTCGATAGCGAGGCTTAAAGACATAAAAAGTCTTAAATATTGGTTTTATGTTTTTCATCTAAGTTAAAAGTGACCAATATAAGCTCCATCTACAGCATTACAACTATCTTAATTGGTAAATGTATATATGTTTTATACGAAACGGTCCAAATCTTATGATATTTTGTACTGATCTACCAGAGAATCGAACTGATTACTTCTCGTAGCTCATCGTAACTGTAATGATATCTGAAGCCTCAATCATATTCTGTGGAGGATTCGTTGCTTTATTTATAAAGCTTAAATTAAAGATAAATATACATTTTGAATTGGTTTCAGTTCAGCTCATTTATTCAGAAACTACTAATTGTTTCCGATATAGTTTATCACCTTTTAAAATAATGAGCCTCATTGCCAAGTCATTTTATTGGTAATTGATAAGTACTGTAATTGAATTCTTATTGCTTCACTTTTCGGGATGATTAACATTAATAGTTCAGGACTCGAGAGAAAATTCGCATTGTATAAACATAAAATCTTGTTTTTCTTGAAATAGGTAGGGAAATTTCCCCTCAGAAATAAATTAATCGTCAACCGCGCCAATTTTTATGGAGGTTAAAATATGATAACGTACAATTATCGTCAGATAACGGTGTACAAACACTGAAAATCCGTCTCCCTGTCTAGATGTCTGACGGAGGTATAATTATTATTTATGTGTTTGACGGACGGTTTTAAGTGCATAAAGTTAGGAAAAATATAATTTGAGAAAATATTATTGTTGCCCTTACGATATACTCCCATTTCGAGCTCCGTCAAAACTAGGTGCCGACGTTCGATTTTATTCTTAAGAAAGATAAATATGTTTTAAGTAAAATCAAATTGTGAGCTTGTATTATAGTTTTCAATCATTGCAAAGTCAGAAGTAAAATCCACTCAGAGCCAAAGATAGAAATTTGCTGACGTTAAAATCTAAAATGCGACAACAATTAATTTCACTATAGTTGGTTCTACAAGTTTGTACCAAATAATATTTAAGCGGAATAACAATAAGAAGAAATGTTACCCTTTGGATATCGGATGAGGTGTTTTAAGAATAGCTTCTCAGAAATCGAAACATCATCGTATAGCATTCGTAGGGTTAAAAACCTTGTAGCAATCACTCTATTAATATTGTACGGTTACATCATTAATAAATATTATCGTGCATTAACAAAAAGAAGACATACACTTTTGAATTATTCAAAATAAGGCTTGTGTCTACCAGTAAGGAATATCTGTTTATTTTTCTTTGCACGAGACCTTCCAGCTGTTGTTATATTTTATATTTAGAACCAATTGAGCTATCAGTAAATACTTCACAGCTACAGTGCTGCTAATCCTAGCTAATGTTCTTTGTTTAGCAGAATAAGTTGATTCGAAACGTTGCGCAATTTGTTCGCAAAACAAAATAGTCCAGATTTGATTACATCTGCTTTGTAGAGCAATTATATTTGAATTGTTGAACGCAAGTAAGTTTAAACAAATGTGTTTACTCCAATTCATGGTAAGCAGCCTACGGATATAAAAGCTAAATCGTTTTATTTTGTAATGCAAATTAATAGACTACGGAAAATGGCTAATTATATTAATCTATTTGACGCTTCCTAGAAAAGAGAAATAGGCTTAGTTCATAACCGTGGCTTAGTTCAACAATTGGTGGGTGTAGTTATTTTTGTTAACAATAGTTTGAAGACCAAAATGACAAGAGAAACGTCAAACTAAGAGAGAGTTGAAATTCCCGGCGAGGGTGTGTTGTGGGAAGGGAGGGGAGCCAGTGAGCGCCTAGTTTAGTGACGCCAAGCCTGTGATTGGTCGAGAGCGCTAGTCATCCTCCCTCCTTCTTACCCTTAAATAAGGGACGCGGCGGTCACTGTCAACAGTTTGAACCAAGTGTCAAGTGCCTGGTAGACATCAGGGCCCTGCCACCCCCGAGGAGCCTTCACTCTGCAGCAAAGGTAGGATGTCCTCCTTATCATCCATCTTGGATATACCAGCTATGTTTGGCTTTGAAATGTTTCAAATAATATTGCGTTTGTGCAATGATCTATATGCTTATAACTTAACTTGTCTTTTGCGTTTGCCCTTTAAACTAAAAACAAATTTTCAGCAATTCCATTAGAAGTTTCTGTTTGCAAATTTAGGTCCTGCTTAACATATATACGTTTTTAATATTTTGGGAATCAAAACTTTAAATATATTTCATTGACGAATTTTAAGTTTAACACTTAAATTTGAATTACTTCGCTGTTCATTTTAAAATTTAAATCTTTTGTGTGATTTAATAACTCGAATATTCAGTACTTGTTCTAAGGTAAAAAACAAAGCTATACATTGAAGTATTAAAATCAACTTCGTCTTTCAATGACATTTATCAGAAAAGCCTTAATATGACATTTTTACTTAAAGCCTCTTAATTGTTTGTTGAATGTTTTAAATTGATAAAGAAACCATAGAACCCTAGATGTACCTAATATCGAGGTATTATAGTATAACTTAGGAGTTCACATTTTTTTGTTTATATGTTAACAGATAAAATGTATAAAGTAGCTTATTTTGTAATAACGCAGTATATTTATAATGTAGGCTAAACCATTATTTACACTATAGACCTACTATTGTTTAGTTGGACTCCAATCTTACAGTTTCGTGATACCATTTGTGCGGTAAAGTTACATTACGGAAATTTTTGTTTATCATCAGCTAACACTGACAGATGTTACAGTTTTTCGTTGTTTATAATTACGGTAAAGAATTGTTCTTCTCCCTCGAATTAGAAAAAGCGTTATCTGCCTTGCAGTTGGAGAAAAACAATGTTAATAAGATAAGCGCCCTGTTGACATTATACTCACAAATGTGTGGACTACGCGGAGTGATACAACAAGGACGAGCGCGGGGATGGACGTGGCACAATGCAGCGCTAACTCAACTCTCGGCCAAACCAACCCGGTACAAAAGTTCGCGCTACAAAGGAACTAAGCAGTTTTAGTTTTTAGTAAATACGTTACTCATGTATCAAGGATTTGGACGGAAACATTATTTAATTAAAACGAAACGTATTAATATAGCTGATTTTAAAAAGTCAGATGTCTCTATTGCCCGTTATGGAAAGTACTGAAATGTTCCGTGTACTTACATAACAAGTGCTGTAAAGAAAGCAATTAGTGACTGTATGATTGGCCAGTCCAACAGGTAATTACTTGTAAGTACATGTTTTAGTATTAGCGTTAAAAATTAATCATGTTAAAGGATAAAACTAAAGATGACAAGGGAATAATGCATAATTATTGTGTTTTAGATGATAAATCATAGAAATGTTAAGAGTTGTAAGGATTTTTATTGTATTGATTAAAATAAAATATTTTCAATATAATGTTTATAAAAACAATTTTATTGAATGAATTAGATTTTTCAACTCTGTTATTAGCCATTTTTTAAATAAATTTCGTGAAAAACACTACAAATGAAGGGAGTTTGATTTTGCGTTGATGACGTTTAAAAATTGGATTGGTCTCTTTTAAAAATTCGATTCGAATACTTTAAATCTTTTCACATAAGATCAAATTGTTAAGTATCATTCTTTAAGTAGGCTTGTTTAGTAAACAATCTAATTTGATTACGTTACAATACTTTTTTCTTGTTTGTTGTATAACCAAACATCTTTCTGCATTTTCCTTCAAGGGGTCTCGTACGGGCTAAAATTAGATTTTTTAAATAATTAATTTGATATAGATTTCGAACTTTTGAGCGTTTTTTTAACATTTAATAAAACGACATAGGTGATATACTTTTATATATGTATAACCATATTTAGATCCTTATTTATTACGTATTCCTGTAAATCTACTGAATATGACAGTAAGTAAGTAAAATAAGGCATTAAAGCATAAGATGCATTTTGTGTGGGACCTAATTCTTGTCGTCATACCATTTTTTAAAAACAATAAATGGAAAGGACGTAACAATTGAATTCTAAGTTTTATTATTTTTCGGATAAAATATTTGACCTTTGCGTTGTGAAAGTACACTAGCTAAAAAAAAAAACTTTTCTAGAACTGGTATTTTCTCTGTTCTTCAGGTGTAAAATGGGGAAAAATAAGGATAGCGTGTGAGAAAGTAAACAAATTAGGTAATAAATAATGAACATATCGATGTCAAAGTTGGGGGCCAAACGGATACGAGATACTCGCGTTCAGGTTAGGGTTTTATTTAATAAATTATTTTTCATGTGGTATAATCGCGTCAAGTATTTTCTAATGAATATTAAAGTAAAGTGACCTAGACATTTTTAGAATATCCTTGCAACACAAATTTTATTTATTATTGATTGTACTTAAAGTTTTAAAGGGAGAACATTCTTAATCCGTTTTGAAATTTTTACTGCCCTGCTCGGGAATCGAACTCGTGACCTCTCAGTTACAGAGCCGCAGCCTTAACGCCTGAGCTACGGAGGAACTCGTATACTTTCGGTTATTCTTTGAAGTCTCAAATTATAATCAGTCATATAAACCTCACATTAATGGTTAAACTGGTATATATTAAGTGACTTCAATGAAACGGGTAGAAATGGAGATTGGTTCTGTAACTTTGTTGCTTTTAGTTCAGGGATGAGAGGTATTTTGCACTGTACAAGAATTCTTCCTGTGATTTGTTTTTTTCAATCACTAGAGGATTTCCCTTAGGAAAGTACTAATTATCAGTTGTATCAGGTTCAGTGGTGAATGGGGCTGAACTGGAGGGGTTCAAAATACCAAATAATATTTATTAATTATTTGCACGATCAAACAACCGTCTTATCGCCGTCAATCAATGTGATAGACTGAAATTAGTGCATTACTGATCTTTTTTTCTATATATCTCGTTAACTGACGCTGATGTAAATATCTTTAAAATTTTGCTACCACTCCTTTAAATAAACTATCGCGACTGAAAAAATTCTATTTCATTCCATCGATTTAGTTTGTTTCAATATTTTCCGAATTGGCTACCTACTCGGAAATTGACGAAGTTTAATTAATTTGTAGAATTGACGGAAATCGGTCACCTTTAACCGTTGATCTCCAGTTTGAATGTTAAAGAGTTATTTTTACCCCAATTTCGGTGGTTAAAATAAGAAATCCTTTTTTATTCAAAGGTAGATCTATTTTATCCTTGAAAAAGGTTTTACAACGAACTAGGTAGTCATCTTATACACAGAAAATTGGTTCTCATCTCTCTGGCTATCTGTTCTATTCCGACCAGCTTGGAGCTCTTCCTTTGTGTTCTGCTCTGAGCTCTTCTTACTCTTGGAAACGATCTCTTGATAAGTTACCCTTGTACCTCGTGATCCGACTGCTCGGGTATGGTGAACTCAGAGATCTATTTTATTCTTTTTCGTAAAAACAACCACCAGACAAACTATCGAGAATGGAAGTAATTTTGTTGATTATGGGGGATGCGGCGATAAGATCGTATTTCAAACTGGGTAGAGAAAAAATTGTTTACGAAAACCTTGCGCCTTGAAATACTTAGCTTGCAGGTCAAATGCGGTAGGTGAGGCCACTTTTGCCTACCCATTGTGTTCTTGTACCCTTTGTTTTTTTGCCGGAAAGGTTTCCCGCGCTTGGGCTCAAATGTAGTTTCAACTCGTGGTTGTCAAGGGATTGACGGGGGGGAAGGGGGGCAACATAAAAGCCCTTTCAGGAACTGTCATGTCCCCCCATCCGTTCCGGCTGACTAGGTCCGGTTCGGGGAAACCGACCAAGGTTGTTTGTGCAAAGTCCACCATTGTTATATTTGCTAATTGGCGTCGCTATTGTTAGCTCGCCGCTGTCCAGCTGGCCACCATTTAACCTCCGGTATACATGTTTTGTATAGGTCTATTCTTTGTAAACATTTTCCCCGTTCCATCTCACTTGGACATGGCAGTCTTATAGTTCAGTGGCAGTTTGTTAGCTATGATGTTAATTGACACATTTTAATGTTATACATCATTATGATAACATTTCCATACTTATACTGTTTATGATGGCTTATAACTTATGTTGATTAGGCTTCTAACTTATAACAGCAACGATGACAAGAGCAGGAATGAGTAAAAATCTACCTGCAATAGAATAAGTTTTAACTTAATTTAAAAGATTTAAATACTTTTTTACACTGACTCTTAATGTAAAAAATTCAAAAAAATAGTGGGATAGAATAAATCTTCTTTTCTAACGATGCTTTATCTTTTAAAAATAATTATCGGTATGTACAAGAATTTTTTTTGTTATATTAAGTGTTATAAGTACTATGCTCCGAATCCATATTATGTTTAATTGGTTATTTTCACAAATGTTTATCAGAATGAAAGATTATACATATAAAAATGCAACTCGTTGTGTATTTTTGTTGTTTGTGAATATAATACTGTGCATTGTTATGGACACAATCAAGTTTTATTACTGTGATTGGGAGAATCTAAAGTATTCTAAAACTGTGCCATTCCAATGTAATCTATCAGTAAAATTTAATGTAACGGATTTACATTATTAATATTAATGTTATTAATAATTATTAAATTAATAAAATTTAATTTTTCTATGTAATCGGATTACTGTGTGGTCCTAATATTCAATATTAACAATATTCTTACGCTCCCTAGATAGAAAAACATTAAAGAACTTGTTTGGGATTTATGATATAAAATATTCTTAAACAAATATAACTAGGTGTGTGATTAGTTTTTAGCGAAATTTAGTATCTTTATAAGCCTTCTCGAAGTTTCTGGTCTTAAAGGAACTATTGAGTTGATGTACGGATTTAAAGACATCAATTCAATGTTTCCTCCCAGACCGGAGGCGGCTCCTTCCAGATCCTCGCTTCCAGGGACGTGTCAAGAAATTATTATTTTAAGTATCAGTTAATGGGGTCCTTTCCATAGCGGCAATCCCAATATATTTTGTGAGTTTTCATACAATTTGGAAAAGTAAATATGCTGATTAGGTACTACGTTATTGATAAGCGGTGGATAGAACGTTGGGAAACTGATTAAGAGGACTTTTGCATGGAACATACTATTTCAATTCGAAATCCCTAGCTACGCACTTTGTAAATTCGCGCCCATGAAGTAAATTCTGAGAGTAATAATTACTGTGTATAATCAAAATCTTGAATAGTCTCATGGTGAAAGTTTATATAATCTATTTACGTAGAGGTGTTTATGAGCCGATGTAAAGATTTCGGAAGGGAACTCAAGCGGGCAAAATCAATTTTCCTTCTATAAAGAGGAATCCCAAATTCATCCTTCGGAACTACACGTTCTTCCCGAGTTCGACATAAAAATCATTAAGAAAAAATGTAATAAATCTGGTATATTTGAATATTTCTTCGACGAGCTGTTGAGAAAATCGATCTTTATTTTGAAAGCCTCTTTTTTGGCATAGTGCTGATTGGCGGAATAGTACGAGTAACGTAGTAGAATGGGTGTGCCCATGGTAGAACGGTCTACACGGTTGCTCTTTCCATCAGTACCATCGACCTTATACTATGTCAGCCTTTATTGCGTTTGATAAGATCCTCGCACAGGCCAGTGGCCCATGAGGACGGATAGACTAAGGCTTCTCCTTAAAAAAAGAAATGTAGAAGACTAACTTAGAAACCGAGGTTTTGGAATATGACACTCGCTGATCCATGTTTATATGAAGAATGTTTTTATTGTGACTTAATTCACTGCTATTACTAATCGATAATATGTTTTACCGACAGCATTGTGTGCACACTGGTAACGCACTGACAGGCTAATACCGTGACTTTATCTCAGCATATTTACTTTCCCTAGTCTTGTATAGAAACTGTTAATAGCGGAGGTCCTGCTCTGGAATTGACCCGGTAGTGTTAAGCCAAAGAAGGATCAGCGACTCCTGAACGACGACGAAGACTCCTGGCAGGCCGGAGCGATCCTGCTGCGGTTGGGAGTATGTTCCTCACCGGGTGGAGATCGTTCCGGTCTTCTAGGATAGACTCCTCAGAATTCCCGGATCATAGACTTCCTGTTCCTGTCTGGGTTATTTAGTCTACCGCTGAGTCCGCCTAGAGTTCATACAGTCACAGCTCCGCTAGTGACTAGATGGACACTGGCTTGCGCGGCGGCAGCGTCTCTTCTCTTCGGCCGGCTTGGACGCGTCACCAAGAGAGGCCCATGCCTTCCAACGGATGATGAGGTGACTACACGATTTTAAGTGTATCACAGCATAATTCGTTTAAGGGCTCAGCCCGAACCGTCTCTTCAGGTCTACAGCTACAATCGTCATCTCTTAGTTGTATGTGTGTAGTAAGTATATAGTTTACGATTCAACACGTTTTTAATTGAAATAGGGAAAGTTTTGTATTTTGTTCAATATCAGTAAGATTGTTTGTTAGACAAAGTAGATGTTCAAAAAAGATTATTTGAATTTATGTTACAAGTTATGAAAACGTTTCTGCAAGCAAAGGTTAAATTTTATATAATAACACTTTTTCTGAAACACCATTGTCAATTGCTATAAAGAAATTTGTATAAAATAATTAAATTTTACATTTCGTCTGAAAATCAGAAGTTAAAATAGGAAATTATCATTAATAATTGTGAATTCATTGAAGCAGTATTATTAAAAATATAGTATTATTAATTTGAAATTATAATAGTAAATTTTAAAGTAACTGTTTTGTTGGGAATGTTACTGTGTCAAATACTACATTTTAAAAATAACCTTGACAAGTTTGTTATAATGTAAATTAGTAATATGTGTATTTATTTGATATTTTAAGGCTAATAATTTTGTTATTAAATTAAAATCTTGCTTGTAAAATATTATGTATTTTTAGTAATGTATAATTTTATTTGCAGTGAATTTCACTATATTAAATTTTGTTAGGAATGAAATTGAGCTGATCTCACTTTATGTTCCATACTTTGTGTGCTTATATTACAATGCAAAAACAATTTTAGTTCTTTACAAATGTTAGTAGCTTAACGTATCAATAGCTAATAATGCAATGTATGAATTTAAAATATGTGAACCTGTAAAAATGACTCATTAGTTACATGATGTTGATTTAAGGAAGCATGATCATTAGGTAAGGAGTAACTGTAGATTTATATGAAAACAATTAAGAGGCTTTTATAGTAAAACATCACATATCACGCAATGTTTTAAATAATTTTATTTTTTATAGCTGGGTAGTTTTGTGTTAAACTTTTTCTACAACTTTAAAAGTACTTACATAAATCTCGCGTTCGGTTACACTCTTATTATGTTCATAGATTTAAAATCTATTTTTGTGAAGATGTTGTTTAATTGACAGATAACTTCTTATTCAGCTGCCAAGAGCAACAAAAAGTGATAACCAACGCGTTTTTGGCATTCTGAGATAACGTTCTCGCATCCCCAGGAGAGTTCACTTCTGGCTGGTTTATACCTTCCAGTAGAACCTACACTGGGTACATACAGTAAAAACCGATGTGTAACTTACATCTGGGCAACCTTATGGATGTCCAGGAGCGACACATATCTGCATGTGGAAATGTTGGGTTGGATCGATAGATCTAGTTTAAATTTCAGTGTGGGTGAGGCTTAAACAAATTAATGTTATTGCA
Organism: Homalodisca vitripennis; assembly: GCF_021130785.1. Lineage (NCBI taxonomy): Eukaryota > Metazoa > Arthropoda > Insecta > Hemiptera > Cicadellidae > Homalodisca > Homalodisca vitripennis. The sequence goes on from NC_060207.1 coordinate 189,466,428, forward strand.
TTAAAATATTCCATCTACCTGGCAGACTATTTCACTCACTTTTCTATTTCTGCTATTATAACATAACCATTACATAAATATAATACTATTAATCGAATATTTTATATTCTTTATACGATTAATTTAGATAATTTTTATGGGAGTCATTATACGATCAACTACCAGAACTTCGCACCCCATCCAATGGTAACCATCTCGCTAGTTAACCCAGCTTTATCTGTTGCATTCTCAGAAAGCTATGGATTAACTAGAGTCGAGGATTACCATTGATTCATCATGTTGAGTTACCAGACAAGAGGTGCACTTTTTCATCATAAATTAATGTATTCTATATGTTTATGGCTCTATAAACCAATACTTATTAGGCAAAACATAATTATATTGTATTTTTTGTTCTGGATATTAAAAAAAAAAATATTCCTCGGTTTGTATCCGGTTAGCTTTTTTGGTAACACCAAGCATTGAACTACAATCAGAATTTAAAAAGAAATTTAAGTATCGTGCGTTAATTTTTAAAAGTTTGCTAATTTTTACAATTCAAATTAATAATTCGTTAGTTTTGTGTGTGTGTGCCCATGATCGTGGCGAAGGTGGTTTCCCTCTTCCTAGGCACCTAAGACTCCAGGGCAGACTCTGTTTACAGAGTATCTTTCTGTGGATAGATGACTTGAAATTCTAACCTCGAACCGTTATCACTTTACTACTTTGAACTCAGAGGATTATTTTTTACGTGCGAGATGTCATTCCTAACTGGGATTCGAACCCGGGCTCCTGAGGGTAGTAAGCTGAGACGCTAACAACTCAGACTTGAGGGAGTACTACAGGTTTAGTGTTGTTTACACACTTTATGTATTACTTAGCCAATTCGGTTTATTACACTTATTTAAATATTCACGCAATACGTCAGTTAAAAACGTACTGTATTAAAATAATTTCGTTACAAATAAATACTGAAAGTTTATTATAGTATAAATATTGCTTTATGTATTCTTGGTAAGTTGTAACTTTTTGTTTCAAAAAAGGAATTGAAAATAATGTTATAAAATATAAATATTATAATTGTGTTACTTTGTTATATTTATTAAATTCAGTTTACATTCATAAAGTAACTACATTTAAGTGAAGTTGAACATTGTTTGAATTCTGGGTTAACACAATTAACACTTAGTAAATAGTTGTTTAAGAAAATGTGGGATACTTCGGTTATCTTTTTATGTTTAAAAGTTAATTATTCATAATTAAAAGCAATATTCAAATAATTAAATATTCCCCTGTATTAAATAAATTAAATACTTTATTCTGTGCTTTGTATCCTAACTAATTGCTAATTTGTGATGGTCCATATTGGGTTGTTCAACTTAATTTATTTATGTAGTTATATTTGAACAGTTTAGATGCCTTAAATTAGGGTCAGTTAAATTATTAAATGTTAAGCCAAATGTTAATAGGTATTTAAAGTTGACATTGTTTTGTACAACATTTAATATGTAATAAGATTTAATACAATAAGGAAAACCTTTCCTGAGCACTATTTATTAATAAATAAATTATTAGGTAATAAAAAATTAATTATTACTTATTACATATCGAAAGGTTATGTATATTTATAACTGACTGCATGAAGAAATTTAAAACGCCAGTGCACTAAATTATGGATTAAGCTTAGCGCTTATCATAAATCATACTTATCTACAGCCTATAATATTGTTTCTATAATACAACACAAAATACATACTATTGCATATCCTTTATAACATTTTTAATCAATTAAATATTTAAGAAACATTAATGTCGATGCTATTCTGAGATTACAAGTTTACTACAATAGCTACTAATTGAGATCTAACTCAGATTCATTAATAACTTGTAAGTTGCGTGTATTACTCGCGGATCTGCAAACTCCAGCATAATGCATCCTAAAGGTGGTTCCTCTCTCCCTAGGTACTATAGTTTACTGATATATTACACAGAAAGCTATGGATACCTAAGGAAGAGATGCTCCACAGACCTACTCAACTCTGGTACTTAAGACTGCCTACTACAGCTGTTGGGAGTTTTGTTAAGGCAATTCATACCTAACATACTGCAATAATAGTTACAAACTTATAGCAATAATGTAGAAAAATGTAATAAGAAACTTGTAATCTTATTATATTATAGAATATATGCATTCGAAATTAAATAATATACATGTAAATAGATTTATAGATGTCGTTGTAAATGAATAAATGCATTATAATATGTTATATCAGAAATAAAAATTTGTATGAAATAAGCAGTACAATAATAACACAATTCAACAATATAATATTTGTGTATTAAATACTTAAATGTAAATTGTACAGTTTTTTTTTATTTTGTTGGTACTGTCTGAGCAGTGGGTATTCTATGTATCAAAGTAAACTAATACTAAAATACAATTCAACATTTAGTTTTGAAAAATAAATGGAAAATTTATACGGGACCCTTCTTTAAAAAGTTACAAACTACTTTAATTATAAAAAACTCAAGCTTTATTAAAATAGGAATAAAAAACCGTAACCATTGATATATTATAATTAAACTGTTATTTCATTTTTATTTTATAATGATTGTTAAAGTTATTTACAGCGTGTTCCGAAAAGTGTCACAAACTATCTGTGACTGATAGTACTCATAATTTCAAACACAGAATTTCAAAAATGTGTCGTTTAGCCGGTAGCCGCCATTTTGTATATATTAGAATAAATATCATCTCTAGAAATAGTAATATTGCAATACCAAACTTTACACATAGTTAGGGATAAATAACAAAACATTATTATGCGATTTTCTTTAATATTAACGAAATGGCGCCTGTTGAAAATTATTTACGCGAAATAAAAAAAACTAGTATTTACTAAAATTTACAAGATACCAACTATTTATTACAGTTTATTACAATGGTGTTTTTTCAACGTATAAGTGAGTAAGACCACTTTGAAGGTACATTTGTACAAGACGGGAACAACAAACATGTTATAACACTCGATGCCTTTCAACTGACAAAATATTATGTATTTGTAAATTTCTGAAACAATTATAAATATACACGTATACATTCCCATATACTAAACCAATGTTGTGAGACTCCAATTGTCAATTTAGCTTATATGGCGATTCTAAGTGGATATGTGAAATTTGTAACGTAACTACTCTCAAATCTACAGTTCCAAAAACGGATTCTACACGAGAGGTGGTTCCCATTTCCTTAGGTACCAGAGCTTCATGGTCTATTACACATAAAGCTATGGATACCTGGGGACACGGTGTTCCATAAATGTTCACAACTTCGGAACGTCTCCAGATGGAATCATGAACAACTCGGCTTGCTAGTTCTGTACAGTGTACAAGTTACAGCAGAATTGCAGCTTTAGTTTCATATCAGTTTGTTAAACTAAATAAAATATATTGTATAAATTTACTTATTTTTTTAATCTACGTATTTTGTTGTTAAAAATCATGTACTATACAAAATGAATTTGTAAAAATTCGAAATTTACTTAATTGAAATGTATAGTTGTGTTAAAACATGAGGAGTAGACGCTATTAGATGTTTTCCTAATAATTTATGTCTTAACTACTTGGGCTACAGTAAATCATGCCCATTTTACTTATTATTGTTTATTATTTATGTGTTTTGTTGTTGTACTTAATTAGATATTTTTCCTTTTATTAAGATTTAAAAACTTAAGGCACTTTTACCTGTCATTAATATTAGTAATAAAAAATTCAGAATTTTGTAAATCGTAGATCTTCAATTTCATTCACTACGGTACTTTCTATTCTGCAAGCTTCAGAATCACGGACTGTATAGGAGAGGTGGTTCCCCTTTTCCTTAGGTACCATGGTTTAATGGTATTTTACACATAAAGCTATGGATACCTGGGGTCAAGGTGTTCCACAGATCTACAACACGCTCTTCTGCCTCTGGGAATGACTAATAGCCTGCACCAATTATAAGGTATTGGACTTTAGGTCCACGTGAATTTTTGTAATGTGAGATCTTCAATGTGACTACTCTTAAATCTTCATGCTTCTGGATCACGGACTGCACACGAGAGGTGGTTCCCCCTTCCCCTTAGGTACCGCTGCTTAATGGTTTATTACCCATAAAGCTTCGGATACCTAGGGTCAAGGTGTTCCACATATCTTCAAGGAGCACTCCAGAAGAACACCAGTTTCAAGGCCTGCACCAGTTATAAGGTATCAACTGTAGTTTCGTATAGTTGTTTTAAACAAAATAGTACAATTTATGAATCTTTTATGTTCATATATGTTTTGTTAAAACACAATTTGAAAACATTTATTAATATTAATTGTATCATAATTGGGAAATTACTTTATTTATTTATATGTTTTTGTTATACTATTGATAAACAGTAACAATGTTAACAAGAATTATCCAAATCTTCTTATTTATATTATATCACGTGTAAGATTAAAATGAAGTTATTATTTTAGTTAATATCCATATGAATGACAGTTAGGAAGATTTTATTTACTTCGAGTAATGTTATTATACATATTTAAATTATATAATTTTGGTAATGTGAGATCTTCAATGTGACTACTCTCAAATCTACATGCTTCTGGATCACGGACTGCACACGAGAGGTGGTTCCCCCTTCCCCTTAGGTACCACTGCTTAATGGTTTATTACCCATAAAGCTATGGATACCTAGGGTCAAGGTGTTCCACATATCTTCAAGGCACACTTCGGAAGAACACCAGCTGCAATGCCTGCACCAGTTATAAGGTTTTAATTTTAGTTTCATATAATTGTATAAAAAAATTGTAGGCCTACATTGTATTTATTAATTTATCTTTGCAAGCATTTTTATTGTTTTATGGAAAACATTGTTTTTAAATTTCATATACGCCCATATGTAACATTAATTTACCTTTTTTAAGACATTATTTTATCGAATTAGATAGGTTTTTTTAATACCCTTAAACATTGTAGTATTTTCAAACAGTCAGTTAAATTAGGTTGCAAGTGATCCCTGTACGAATAACTACGAGTATATTTAAAATCTTAAATTTCAAGTTATAGTTGCACTTATAATAACTAATCAAGTTATTATTTTTTTTAATAATATACTCTTTTATTAGATACATGTATATTGTACTCGTAGTTGTTTATTTAATTTAGGTGTATATTAGGTTGTTATATTGCATCATATCTATTTATTTATGGTTCTTAATATTACAATGTGATGTAAAGCATAAACGTGTACGCCTTTAATATTAGCAATATTTTTTATTTTAGTGATTTTTTTGTAACTATTATGTGTATTTTGCCACTGCTCTTAAATCTACAATCTCAAGGATTTAGAACTCCGTAAGAAAGGTGGTTCCCCTTTCCTTAGGTTTCACAGCTTAATGGTCTATTACACATAAAGCTATGTGACCTGGGGTCAAGGTGCTCCACAAATCTACACAGATTAGAGCGACTCTACACACAAAGGACACCAGCTGTCATCTCAAGTTTAGTTTCAATACGTTTTTTATACTCAAAATCTTGTGTAACTTGCTGTTTACTTTGAATATCTAGGTCTTTGTGTGAATTTTTTAATACATATGTTACTAACGTAGACTTTATCATTGTTAAGAATTTATTTTTTTGGAATAATATAAAAATATGGTTGAACACTAGTAATTTTTTTAAATAATCGATTATATTATCATGTACGTGTTTCAAGTGAGAGTAATATTATTTTATATTTTTATTTGCATAGTTAAATGTTACACTTTTATGATATGTATATATTAGGTATGAATTGTACTTGTTATTGTGTATCTGATAGGGGTTGATTTGATTGTAATACTTCATCACATTTCCTTATTCACACTTCTTAGAATTAACTAAAGCTTCTAGCGTGTATTAAAGCTTAACTTATTATATTCGTATATTAGTAATGCTGTATATAGAATTTAAAATATTCATCTACGCCGTTTTCAAACCCGCAAGCTCCTGGATTACGGACTCCACAAGAGACGTGGTTCCCATTTTCCTTAGGTACCACAGCTTAATGGTTTAGTACACATAAAGCTATGGATACCTGGGGTCAAGGTGCTCCACATATCACCTACATGCCTTCGGGAACTCCTACAAGACTCCAGTTTGACTCCTGCACCAGTTATACGGTACTATGGCTTTAGTTACATATAAGATTTTATATATAAGACAAAATAATTCACCACCTAAATGTATTAGAAGTGTCTCCAGATGTACGAACTCCAACTGCTGCACCAGTTATAAGGTATTGCAACTTTAGTTTCGCAAAGAAAATTGTATAATTATTTAATAATTATCTAACTATGCATATTGTGGGTAAAATAATGTTCTTGCAAAGTAAATTTCATTCACGTTCAAGTTAAATTACTACTATTTTGATTTTTAATTGTCTGGCAAAAAAGTATTCTTTGAATGGATATAATTGGGTAGTTTATTAAGTAATTTTGGAAATAAGATAACATCACTGTCACTGCTCTCAAGATTCTGCACACTACAGGATGGACTCCATAAGAGAGGTGGTTCCCCTTTTCCTTAGGTACCACAGCTTAATGGTTTATTACACATAAAGCTATGGATACCTGGGGTCAAGGTGCTCCACATATCACCTACCTACACGCCTTCAAGAATTGCTCCGTTGTATAAGCTATTTTAGCTGTAGTTGTGTAAAAATGTAAGAATAACTTTGTAAACATATTTTGCATACTTTTGCTTATTTAATAGATTTCTTGAAAAATGTATATTTTAAGGTGTATTTTACTAGGTCTAGGAAATTCTTGAACAATTAATTAAATAACATTAGAGTGAAGTTTGAAATGTTTTATGACTGATAATACAAAAATACATTTATTTCGTAACTATCTTCTGTAAAAAGTCTAATAATTCAATTATTCAAGCACGTGTTAATGTTTTATTAATTGATGTTATTTATGTATACAACTTTTGTTATTGCTATTATCAACTCCCGTAGATGTTCATTAGTTAGAATGTATTTTATTTCTTGATTGTAATTGATGTCAAGTACAAATTTAGTTCTTTGAATAATACCTTGAATTGTGCATAATTTTACATTCAAATACTTTATTTACTTTTATGTTCATACAAACTCATTAATTATAATGTGGGAATTATGAGGATTTCCTTTTAATATTTTAATGTTCAGTTATGAACATTGTTTATATATAAATAGTAAATTTATTGCAACATAAGACATGACACAAAACCTTTTTATAATATTTTTGTAATCTAGTTATCTCTGTCATACAAGTTATATAAACCGTGTTTATAAATAGTTGTATTATGCGTGAAACCAAAGGTAATATATTGGTGTAATAATGTACAAACCGATCTTATTAGTCGCGAATTATAAAACATCGTAATTAAGTTGCGATTTTTTAGTTACTCGCAATGCTAATAAATTAATAATTTTTAACAATAAGTTTGAAATAAAATTGAGAGAAAGGTTCAAACAATTCAATTTGGATGTAAAACTATCTATAATAAAATAAATCTAGAATACTATATTTTAAATAAATATCAATATTAAACATTTTTAAAATCGTAAAATTTCTTAAAATTTTAAGATGCGTAAGTTTCAAATGTGATTAAAATGTAGAATTAACATATTATATATTTATATAAAGTTTTGAAAAACACTCAGTATAGTGTGTTCTAAGCCGAAGATGTGATCACGTTTCTCTTTCTGGAATTGCTAGTTATTATAAAGACGATCATAATAACTAATTGTCCTTACGAGAATTTATCTTTATCTCTTGAAAAAAAAAGAAAAACTAAAATCTTACATATCGAAACAATGAACAGTACAAAATTAAAAATCATGCTTACATACAATTTAATAGAAAACACTAATTTTTAGAAATATCTAACTAAGAAATCTTTGTATACATTATGCAATAGGTAATACTGTGTTGATGTTTATTTTAGTAATATTACTTTAGTATTCTAGGAAAAAACAATAATTATTAATTAAATTTTTATTATTTTATGAAATTGGTCATAATATACAATGTCTGACATAAAGGAGAAAAACATTTAGTTCTCTTAATTTTTTGTATATTATATACATTTTCTGCACACACATTTATTTGGAATTACAATTATGTAGTTTTTAGTATCTAAATGGACAGTTTTTATATTCCAATAAGCTAAATATGAGAGTAAATGTTCGTCACCTTTAGTCGGGACAGTAATAACCATTTGAACATTTGGCAAATGTGCTCCAATGGAACATTTTTAATTTTGTAAAATACTAACATTTGACCAACTATTCTGAGTGGTTTGTCAGCTGTTATTATTCAGGAGCGCATAATAATGTAGAGGGACGGGAGTGGGCATAGTAGTATTGAATAAGTAAATATCATAATATATTATACATCATATCTTATATCCACTCCCGACCATTAGTCATGCCTTTGATGTTAGTAATAATTTAGTGTATGTAGTACTACTAGTGTAGAATATTGGTAAAATGCCACAACTACTGCGACGGAACTTGACGCTGCCATCGGATCAACAAACCTGACAACTGCAAATATTTCTGTGTTTGGTTTTTCTTTGGTGACTCAGCTTTGTGCTTGGCCATAAAGCTGAGAGACTAAAGTCCAACCTCCACAATGACTCTTCGTGATGACTCAATGACTCAGCCTCGCAAATTTGCTGATTGCTTCAACGGACAAGATACGACATCGATTGGTAAATATACTCTTAAATAAGAGCAAATGTTCTTGAAGTTGACGTTGTATTGTAATTTAGAGAAAGCATTCGCATGTCCTGTAAAGTTAACCACTGCATTTTACCTGACATATACAAATAAATGAAAACATATTTTAAAATTGAGTATAACTAAAAATAGAAATATTTGAGTAAATTTATAAAATGTATGTGATTTTGATTGGAAATTAAAATATAGAATGTGGTGGTTACCTCTTATTATGATTTGGTGATGTAAAACATTACGTAGTAGAAATACATCCAAAAAAAGATTCCCTAAGGCGTGCAAAACTGCACACGGATACTCAGAAAGCTATACTTTACATCTAAGAGAATGTTACTAAACAAAGAAACAGTATTTTATAGTTTGTAATATCCGGTAACAGTTATGAATAAACATATTTCTCCTATTAACCGGTTTCATTAAACTATGAAATACTACAAGAGATGTGTTCCCGGAAATAACTTGCTAAATTTTTAGTTAAGGTCCCAGGTAAAACTTTAATTTTCATTTTTCTAAATATAGAATATAAAGAACGTAAACATATAGCATTCTTTGCTCAAATAATAGATTATGTTGAAAATCTTTAAAATTTATAAAATTCTGAAAAGGGAAATAACGTTTCGATGTTAATTTTTTGAACCAAAGTGTGAGATTTGCAATAATTTTAGTGGAATATAGTTAAAATAGTTAAAAGTGGAACGAAACCGTAAAACTGTTATATAATATATGTACAAATATGTCGTTCAGTTATATGTATATATACATATGACTGAACGACATATTCGTACACATATTTTATGACCTATTTCTCCTATTACCCCCTCCAAGAATCGTTCTGTCTCCCTAACTTCTTATTATTTAGCAATATTTGTATAGTTAACTATATTAGTGTTATTATAGGCAACATATTAATTGTTTTACTTTAATGTTTTTGTATTTATATTGTTTTCTAGAGTGAATAAAAAAATCATTCTTGCATAACTGATGTGTTACTTCTGTCGCTCCTTTATCCAACAACAGTTTCTTAGTGATATCATTACCTAATATTTTGCAGCGACATTAGTTGGTAAAATATTATAAGAATGTCAATATATTACAGAAATAATAATGAGAGTAAACATTTAATAGTAACAGACTGGTCAAATCGATTAATAGCCTAATAGTACAGATTTGAAAAAAAATACTAATAATTTTAAATAATATAATGTAAATGATTACAATAATGCAAGAATACAGAAGTATTCAATTCGAACTTATTCAAACTTATTTCTTTCACACTAAATAAAAAATAAATAAATAAAATATACTTAATGGAAACTAACAGACTTTGAGTATTTAAATTATGTCTGCAAATTACCTGAAAAGTAATGACTTCCTAATTTTTCGTAATATCAAAATAATTAATTTGATATTACTAATAAATTAATTGTTATGGAACAGAGAGTGAGCTTAAGCAAGTGCTGCTATCTTCAACGTTACACGTAAACCTTTTGGCTTCTTGCTAAATACAGAACACTCATGAGTATACAGCTCTGACGATAGATTGTGATACTGTACTTTCAATCACCGAATCATACCAGTTGATTGATCTATCTATTGTTTACATAACGTAATGGCCACAATGAAAAAAAAAAAAATTGAACACTGAGTAAAAATCCAATTTAGTTTTATAAAGCACGAATAACTAACTGTGAAAATGCAGGAATAAATGGCTCTTTACAATACAATCACATTTGTTGGTGTCTTTCCAGTATTATGTTTTAAAACAGAATCTGTAATACTCAAGTTTCTTATATGTAACGACAAGTTGATACGCAGAAATATTAAAAAAACACCTATTATTAGTGTTTGCTATGTATGGTGAGCAAACATTTTAAAAAGACTGGTTTGCGTGTGTACTGGGTGAGGATAGAGTTAATATTTTATTGTAAGGTAAAAATAAAATTTACATCATCAATATTTGTTTTTCCTTCTATCCAGAACGGTAGAGCAATAAAAAAGGGGCCAATTTAAATTTTTAGATAACATCTCCTCCATTTGGTGACCCAACAAATTAAGAGATAAGAAAAAGAACAGTAGTGTTTACATACAAAATAGTGAGATTTTAAATCTGGATTTTTAAATAAACATACCTCTTCCAAATCCACATTTCTTATAATTTGAATGGTGGAAAAGTATCTATACTACAAAAGTTTTTGTTAAAACAATAATAAATCTTTCGTTTTTTAACATGTGTGTTCTTATAAAATAAATCCAAAACATAGGATATTTATTACTCTAAATTTGCCTTGAATAAGATGTATATGTGAGACTATGGGTTAAAATGGTATTCCATAAATGTTTTCAATTGTCAACCAGTATAGAAACATGAGAAAACTTAGATGAACTAAATTAATATATTGTATATAAAAATACCCTAAATGTATTTCTATTTTAGTCGATTCAATTTTAAATTAAGGAAAATATGCATTTATTCGACTTAATAGCCGGCAGCTAAAAACACATTAAGTTTTGCCCCACAAGAGCAAATGTTAACCCTCAAACATCTTTACGCCTTTCTTTTCGGCCGTACAATTACGCGTGATATCTAATTAAAAAATATCATTAATACTTGCCCAAACGCGTAAAATGTTTACTATTTCAGAATTAACGCTATGAAGTACAATTTTTACAAAACTGCTTTTTATTAACAAACGATAAAATGGTAAAAACTAAAAACCTTTTGGATGCATATTAATAATGTCTATAAAATCATACAGCTAAGTAAAAATGTCGAAGTTCAAAATTGTTCTTATCGATTAAAATCATGATGGTCGCAAGTACACGGCGATGGATTTAATTATGCGTTCTTTAATTTAACGGATCCCTGGATGACGTTGCTTCTACGTCATTACCGTTGTTGTGAAAAGAATAAAAATAAGAATAATACTAGAAAACAAACTAGTCTAACGACTTGTCCTAAAAATTTAGATATTTTCACTACAACGTTAATTTTACCATTTATGTTATCACAAAATTTGGTTTATCCCCACAAGTAATTTCTTTATGCTTTTTCGCAGCCAACCTTGTAAGAAGTTATAGGAGAAATCCAGTACAAATAAATTCATTTTATATTTCTTACTACTCAAAAAGTCAGTTTTAAGAAATCCTGACTTCAACTTGATAGGCCTTAAAGTAGTCACCAGAACCATTAACTGGACTGCGAGATAACTCAACTAATCTCGAGGTCCGAGATAGTTATAGACAGTAGTTTATCTCGTCACTCACTCCTGTCTAGGAAGAGGGGCTCAAACCTTGTGGGCTTCAGATATCTATACTATCTGAAAGTGACATTGACCATGTAGACAGGGACGGACCTAGCAGTTGTGGAACCCTGGACAAATATTATGGTTGCGGGGCTATTGTTTGCAATAGACGTCGTTAAATATGTTTTTAATAAATTAACTCGTGTAAAGAATCACAACAATAACTGATGCGTTTACATAATCATGTGAACACCTCAACAGGTTAAATTGAAATATAATTAGAGACACTGAAATAAAACAACGTTGCTGATGTTTTTAATAATAAGAATAATTAAGAAATGTATTTAATATATTTTTTTCCGGATTAATAGTTTTGCTCAGTAGGATGTGGAATTAAGGTCAATATATAAAAGCTTTCTCGAGATATCTTGCCACATAATGTATTCCCATTATTGTTTATTGAATTAGGTTTCGTAGCGGTGTTCAAATATAAAAGTTTCGGTGACATAAGGAGGGTACTATTACGCTAGAATTCGCTGAAATCAAACGCCGTCGCCGTTTTAACATTGACTTTCCACTCTTCTTCTTTTTTGCTCTACGAATAAGTCATACGTTGAAATCACGAAGGATTCAGTTCGTTGTTGTTTGGAAAATATAAATGTTATGTTGATATTCTACTATGACTGTCATTAAATTATAACAATATCAACTCAAAGTGCATTTAAAATAATCCTTCCGGACCAGTTTGTAGAAGTAGGTAGATTTTGTAACATCTGAACCATTAATATTGTTTATTTTATAAAGACAGGATTCCAAAGAAATTTAAACAAAAACTATTTTTCTTCTATGACAAAATAAATAATATATGACAAAATAAACATTGAAATAGTTCCAATTTCATTTAAAATTATCATAAATACCTCGACTAAGTTGATTGTCAAGCTTAGTACGTCATTTAGTTCCAATGTGACGGCCTTTGACATTTTTAAATCCACGTACGATTTAAAATATGGTTTACAACAAAAGATTTAGGAAATGTTATGTATGTCAGAACAATGTTTGTTTCTCTAGATTTATAAGTAACGGAGTTGTATGTGTAGGCATACTAATTTATTTGCTCTGTTATGTTCTCGTTGCCGTCACTGTAACCGATAAGATTAATGTAAAAATATCCACTAACGCTAAGCCAAATTCCATGGCGTGAAATGCACTATAATCGAATTCAGTGGTTGTAATTTGTAACTGAAGCTTCCTGCAAAGCTTCAAGTCTATTGGTCAGTTCGTATTTCGGAATATCGTCCGGACACAGACAAAAATAAATGACCATTTCCCAGCCCTTGGAGTGATAGGCTTCGCTAAAGCTCAGCAAATTATTGAATCGGGACAGTTTGAAAAGTTCATGTCTTTGTGCCTTTATGCGTAAACCTGAGTAGATTTGTCCACACATTACCTTGAAAAATGTTTGACTTACAGTGAAGAGATTTAGAACCAATATATAAGTCTATTGAATAACACGGCACAGCCGAAGTGAATAATCCACACTATGTATTATAAGTTACCTCAAGTTGAATACAAGCGCCAGAGAATTTTTAATTGGATTATTGTATTGAGTTTCTCAGTCCAACGATATATGTAAGTATTTGTATTAATGTATCTGTAAGTCTGGACCGAAGATTAAATTTGCAAATTAATCACTCTTTTAATATCAAGAATAACTAATCTGGTCTTATATTGTTCAAAAAAGGAACCATTTTCTGTACATGTGATTCATCATAACCAAAATCATTACGAAACTTGCTTCAACCTTAAAGGAACTTCAATATCATTTAGAACCAAACCCTAAATTTAACAGATTTAAGAAATGCAGAAATCATACTTCATCTAATTTTAAAATCTAGAGAACCAGACGGTCTAATTTCATGCTGAATTCCTATTCCTCATTTTTAAATTTTATCTATGTCAATACTTTGTATTCTACATAAAGGCCGATTCCAAATGTCTTGTTTATTCGTTTATTATTATTATTGATTCCAACACGAAGATTGAAAAATATATACTTTATATAGGCTACGTGGTATATGATTACTTCCATTTCAAAAATATTACAGAACTCCGTCTTATTAATCATAATTTAAGCTGCAGACTACGACTTCCTCCACATTGGGCCAAAATAGTTAAAAATGATACTGAAATCGTTGGAGATATTCAATCAAATACAAAGAAACTTGTATGGTAATTGCTTGGAAAACCGAGGGTAAGTGATAATACTAACCTAAAGATGATTAAATTTTCATTCTGCACAGTTGAATAAATAAAAAAATAACGATAACAATTAGGATTGAAAACTTAAATGATAATAATACAATTTTCCAATGTTTCAAGAAATTGATTAGTATAAATACTAATTAACTTAAACTAATTTTATGTCTCGAAATCGATTTTCTACTATAAACTTTCATTGAATTATAACAATATTAAATCAAAGTTCATTAGAAAAATTCCCTCTGGGTTAGTTCGTAGAAGTAGGCAATATAACGACTGAATGAATTATATTGTGAGTGTTGACGTAAACTCCAATTTACCTTTCTCTTAGTGCAGCGTCTGTGATCTGACGCTGCTACAGACGACTCCTCAAGTCTGGAGTCACGATCATCTGAAAAGATAAAAAAGTCTGTTGAAGAAGCTTAAGATGAACTCGTTACATCGTTTCGATATCAATGACATCCAGACCACAAAATATAGTGTAATCTAAGTGAAGATGTATTCTCATTGTTTCATAAGGTGCACAATGACGGGTACTACGATGTGTTACGCTCGTCACACGAACATGACTCCAGAATTCAGACGCAAAGTTGTAATAACGTCGGGTAGGGTACGATAAACGGACCCGGTTTTTTATATCGAAGAATGTAATCATCGATACCTAATATTTACATCTCAAATCCTAGACTAACAATCAATATAAAAGTATCCATAGTCCTCAATAATAATCATATGTTTTAAATAAAAATATGAATTTAATACTTCAGTGGTGAAACAAATTATTATAACCAAAATTAGGAAAACTAAAGACGACCATATTTGCTCCTATCACAGTTACAGTAGTTGTTTCTTTCTCACAAATTTCACATAATGGGTTTTTCGGTACGAGTCCATTATGTTGAAGCCACGTAAAACATGTCTTATTATCTTTCAAAGCAATGCCGTTAGTTTTCTAAATTTGACTGCCATTTTTAATTATCAAATGTTACTAATGTAAAATTAAAATATTACCTTACGTGTGTTATTTGAAAGTGTTTACAGCTGTTGTAGTAGATTATTTAAGTTAATTATTAAAAATAATTAATTAGTATCGATTGATTATACCGATGGTTATGATTAAGTAATATCGTTTGCTAATTTCGATATAAAAAACCGGGTCCGCTTAGGTCCGCTTATCGTACTCTACCCCATGAGTCCAGATTTCAGACGTAAAGTTGTAATAACGTCAGATCCGAAACGCTGCACTAGCAGTAAGGTCAACTGGAGCAACATTTACATTGAATAAATCCTTCACACCATAGCTTCTTTAACTGAATTATTAATATGGTTCGTTTTAGAAATGCAGGATTTCAACCAAATTTGCACAAAAACAATTCTTCTGTAGTCCCATGAATAAATAAGTAATTAATTTTTGGTAAAATAAATATTGAAATAGTTCCAACTTAATCAAAACTTATAAATAGATGTACTAAGTTCTCTGGCTAGCCTGGTACGTCATTTGGTCCCAATATGGCGACCGTTCAATTTTTAAATCAAGATACTAAATAATATCTTACAACAAAAAGTTTAAAAAAGTTTTTTTCTCTGGATTTTAAGTAACGCAGTTGTAAATAACAAAAATTGAACGGACGCCATATTAAATCAAAATGAAATACCAAGCAGGCCAGGAACCTTAGCTGAGGTATCCACAGGGTCAATTTTGGGACCAGGTCTCTACTTGGTAAGGGTTTTTGGGATAGTTGTTTCAAAATATAGCATAGATGTATAAACTCTAAAACTGGTGGTTGGTTTGGTCCTGAAGGTAACAGAGGTAACATTGAAAATGTTTCTTAAGACATCGTCAATGGTTGTGCTCGCTCTTAAATTATTCTTATAAATCCACAGGCCAATTTAAGTACACAAAAGAATATGTGTTAAGGATTATCTGGGTTAGGTAGGGAGTTGTAGGATCTAAAGTATTGATGTTAAGATCGTCACTCATAATAAATCTTGAAATAAAAAAATGAAATATTCTGAAAGAAGTTTACCGCTATTTTGGTGATATTAAACACAAACCAATAAGTAATAATATTTCCAAATAATGTTGAAAACCTCTCGGCATCACAGTGCAATTCCACTCTGGAGTTTATGATTTAATTCTACAAGTACACACCAAACTCTATGCATTTCAAATTTTTTCAAATATGTAACAAACCCGTAGTTTGAAAACCTCAATCCTCTCATCTTTGAATCAATGTTCAGAGAGAAACGAGTTTGGTGTCATATCAAGGCACACAGGTGTTAGGTAACTCATCCACTTTATTGCTTACAATGTGGACGTTTGTGTCAATTATTTCGAAACTCTCCTGTAAATCGTCGTAGATTTGTAAACGGATTTAAGAAATTCTCTAACTTTTGTGCCTGAAACTTATTTCCTAACCATTGTTTTATGCTAACCCATTTTATCTTCCACTTACAATTTCAAACAAGAAGTTTATGTCACTTGCGTCCAAGGTGCCTACCACCGTCAGCCATTGACATCTTCTAGCTAATTTTGAATTTTATCGGGTATTTTTAAACAGTTTTGTTTTATGTTCAGCGTTATAGTCTCGTTCACAAATTTTCTAGGGCAGTATCTTAACCTTACGCCACTTTGGGAGTTCCTCAAAGTTTGCACCTCGGCCCAGCGTTTTTAATCTTCCAAAATTACATTACAGCCTATTTATGCCAATTGTTTGAGGTGAGAGTGGTTGCAAGATATATATGATTTCAGCCATACATCCCGTATTGTACTAGAACTGCGAAGGAGTTCATCAACGGTAGTAGTAAGTAGCCTTCGACTCATTTTTATTCCGTTTATTCTTTCAGGTCTTGTAATTGACTTCGTAGGTTCCTATTCTGTTCTTAGAAACCTAGGCACTATGAAAACTCTTAGTCTGCATGACACTGGTAACGTATATGATAGAATAGTTGAAGGTCTAGGAAAGGAAAATACAGTAGATACATAAAAAATATTTGTATCGATGTGATGATAATGTCTGGCTTTAGTACACCAGACTTTATTAATGAAATGAATATTGACTAGTTAGAACAGAAATAACAACTAGATCGAATTATTAATAATTGTTCATAGTCTCTGATTACCATACAAAATGATCAATGACTTTAATAACTTTGATATCAAAATTATTAGGTTTGAATAATGCAGGTTTTCATAGAGGTAACACTAGACGTATTTCTGGAATTTTATGGATTTGGTTTCATTTAAAAATAACACCTAATTAGTCTCATATTTTATAATAATCTATTTAAATTTTTTTGAGAATTAATAAAACTGTATGCCATTAGCAATAGTTAACACATGTTAGGTAACATTGTGATATTATAACTCAACAGAAAGATTTAATGTAGATAATTTAATACTAGTTAATTAATATATTTTGTGACACAAATAATAAGGTAAATCCTATTCCTTCAGAGGACGTGGATGATGTAATTATTACCATTTAAATGTTTTTCTATGAGAATACCGAAAACTTTATAACTGTTACTTATTTTAAGAAGATAATAAAATATTTAGAGAATATTCCTTTTCAGAGTGCTTTATATGAAGATGAAAGCAGATATTTACCTATCTTGATATCTTAGAAGCTTTGAAATTACGTGTTGCGGATTCTTGAAGTTAGTGTTGATTATTTGAATATTTCTAATCATACAAATAGTACTCTTAGCTGGATTAATAGCTGGCTATAGGGGCAGCCATCTTGATTTTATTTCTATATCATCAAAGTTAAGGCTCAAACATAGAATTATGGGTGACTAGCTGCTACCCGTGGCTTCGCACGCAATTTTTAGAACCGAAGTCCTTATAAAAAGCAATTATGACTTAATATGATGGGAGTCCTACAAACATTTTACAACATAAGTAGGCATACATCAGGTAGATATTATTAAGTTCATGGTAAATAGTGTCAGAGTTTAACTTAATTGTTATATCATGTTTGGCACGTGTAGGAGCATTTCTGGTTCTAATTAATTATATACATAACGTCACAGCTGAATCTGCCTTGTAATCCCGATCAAGAAAACACAAATCTCGGATCACACAGGTTTCGGAAACTTACTTTGGTCAAAAAGCGTATATTTCCAGTCCTTGTCATATATTTCAGGTCTAAGATATTTCCAGTACCATAGTAGAGTTTGCCTTGTTGTTCTGAGGAAGAAAAAAATATATATATATATACTTACATAGGACCGAGATGCCTACTTCGGTTAAAAAGTGCCTACTTAAGACCATTTAAATTCACTTACCTACTATGTCACAGTTTAGCTTGCCATATTGCCTCGATTAAAATACTATATACGTTCGATCATATAGTTGTCGGAAATCTATTTTGGTTAAAATCGTGTAGGCATAGTTAAGTTTGCTAGGACTGAAAAGCCTATTACGACATAGGGGGAAGTCATACCTACTACTTCTTATGTACTTCCGGTATAAGGGGGAAATCCTTATTAAGTTTATACAACATTCCAAAATAATCGTTATTAAATTTTGCGTTATACTTGTTTTTTGGACTGTAGCCAGGGAAAGAATGAATCGTTAAGGTATGTTAGTATTCATTTCTCTGTTTTTCTGTAAGCCACTGTTAAAATGTAATATCATAATGTCAAGGAAGCCCACCAGTTTAAAGTAACTTATGTGAAAACATTCATAACTTTGTTCATTAAGGTTAGTTTTTATAACAGTATTTAATGCATTAAATTATTTTAATTCGTCACTGGCGCAATCTGGAGTAAAATTTATATATTTATGTTTTATTTACTATCTGCATTACACTACCAATCAAGCACTGTTTACTTATTATTGATCAAATTTAAATGTAAACAGATGTTTTTTTTTTTTTTTTTTTTTTTTTTTTTTTTTTTTTTTTTTTTTTTTTCTCTCTTTTAAGCCTCAGCTTTAAGCTATGCTGGCTTCGATGTACACTGGTTTATTATTATTACACTGATATTTATTAGCAAAGTACTCTGATTTATTACACTGGTATTTATTTGCAAAGTACTCTAATCGTGTCTATGCCTGATTGGACCTCCCCGGGATTTGAACCCGTGATCTCTCAGTTAGAGAGCCGAGACTATATCCATTAGTCTACGGAGGAGGACGTAAACAGATGTTTCAGAACGTTTGTCGAATTATAGCTGTCAACAGCTATTTAGTGCCAGTTTAATTTGAATTATGAAACGTTATTCATAACATTCGAATGTAAACAAACTAATTTTTCAATTTGAATTCGACTTTATTTGGTGAAATGAATGTGTTAATGGTGGTAAAAATTACTCTAAGTGTTAATTCAGACCAAATGACCTGTTCTGAATAATAATACCTGTTCCAAATTTCAGCACAATCCGTATAGCAGTTTCAGCGTGATTCGAGGACAAACCTCCAAACATCTAAACATACAAACATCCAAACATCCAAA
The DNA here is from genome assembly GCF_021130785.1 of Homalodisca vitripennis. Taxonomy (NCBI): domain Eukaryota; kingdom Metazoa; phylum Arthropoda; class Insecta; order Hemiptera; family Cicadellidae; genus Homalodisca; species Homalodisca vitripennis. Next base: position 189,486,165 of record NC_060207.1, read on the forward strand.
TATCCAAACATTCAAACTTTCGCATTTATAATATTAGTGGGATATAATATTTTCAAAATACGTTTAATACGTATACCCATATTATTTATTCTACATAATCTCACTGTTATTTAAAAATTCTTTAAAGTTTTGGATTCAATCGTTTAATTAAAAATTACAATTTACTAGAAGAATTGAAAACGTATTAATTATAAATGAGACACGTCCCTTAACGCTAAGATAACACATAAGGGTTAAATGTAGTTTTAAATTGATCTTCCGGAACAAAACTCATAAGTAGTTTAATACAAGCCGACTTTTAAATACTAGTCAATGCCTTCTCTATCAGTTTCAGAATGGAGAATACAAATTCTCAAACAGAAGAATAAAGGGTGATACGAGGAGATCATAAATTATATGACAACATAACTTTGACACGTAAAGTCAAAATGTTTCATATACCCCGATTTGAACTATTATCTTTCTTACTTTCATGTCCTTCATGACATGATATCTGACTGATTCATCAACCACAAGCAAAAACCGTAACGGCACTCTAAATGAGCACTTTTGATTGCAAGAAAAAAAGCGAAGTTGGATCAAGCTCAATAATCTAATCTTGGTGGAGCTTTTCATCTTTGATAATTGAAGAAATTTGCAATGTATCTCGTTCGATTTTGAACATTCGGCTCAGATTAAACCTTGGTAAATATGCAGAGAAAGAAATCGCATGGTTAAGATCTTGTATACTGTATAATCGAACTTACAATGTAACATTCAGTAAGGAAGAAACCATCTTGTTGAAAAATTACTATTTAGTTTGAAGCTGTTCCTATGGCGATATGTTTTGAAGGCTTTGCTTCATCGTGAGACCTTAGTAGCGATAATGGTGGATCGTTTCATCATACAATAAATTCGTACAACACTACACACACACACACACACACACACACACACACACACACACACACACACACACACACACACACACACACACACACTCACACACCACACACACACACACACACACACACACACACACACACACACACACACACACTCACACACACACAACACACACACACACACACACACACACACACACACACACACACACACACACACACACACACACACACACACACACACACACAACACACACACACACACACACACAACACACACACACACACACACACACACACACACACACACACACACACCACACACACACACACACACACACACACACACACACACACACACACACACACACACACACACACACACACACACACACACAACACACACACACACACACACACACACACACACACACACACACACACACACACACACACACGAAAAAGTACTGGAATGTTGTTAGGAAGTTAATTAAAAGTAAAAAGAAGGGTTTAGATAAAATTACAGTTAACAATGTTACAGTGAGTGTGAATAACAATGAATTAGTTGGTTGCAAAATGCTTTTAATGAATACTACAGTGGCATTGTATCCAATTTAAGGTATGAGGAGTTTGGAGAGGACTTGTTTTTATGAGGACAACACTGAGCATGAAGTTTTCTTACACGGTAATCGATATTAACCTAGCTGATGTAATCACAATTAAAAACATGCAAAATAAGCATAGTTCTGGGTTTGATGGTATCAGTGTTAATGTCATTATAGAAAATGTAGATGTGCTTGCACCGGTGCTTTTTTTCAATTTTTAAAAAATCACTAAAGAATGGGATAGTACCAAAAAAGCTTCAAGTTAGCAACTGTCATCCCAGTTTACAAAACTGGGGATGCCAAAGATTTGTCCTCATACAGGCCGATCTCGTTGATCAGTACAGTGGCTAAGGTTTTTGAGCACATTGTAAAAGAAAAGTTAATGCATTATTTTACTACTAGATCAATTTTTTTCCACTAGCCAGTTTGGCTTTTTGCCCGGGAGAAGTACAGACATGGCGTTGAATGATCACATTAGCAACGATTGTTGACAGCTTGGATGATCATAAATACACATTGGCTATCTATCTTGATTTTTAAAAAAGCGTTTGATGTCCTTGATATAGATCTACTTGTTATTAAATTTAAAAAATACGGAATAGGTGGCAGGGCTCTATCTTGGTTGGAATCGTTTTGTAGAGGAAGAAATCAAATTGTTAAAATCAACAATGTACATAGTGAGATGGTTGAGCTGAAGTAATGGCACAGCACAGGGTGGTGTCCTTGGGTCCAATGCTATTTTTGATCTACATTAATGATCTATTAAGTTTACAGTTAAATGCTAACATATTCGCGTATGCCGACGATACGGCACTAGTCTGTTCTGCCTACAATAGAGAGGCTCTCAAGGTTAGAGTTCGTAGCGACCTGGAGAGGATTTCGACATGGCTTATTAATAATAAATTACTAAATAAACGCAAAAAAATCAAAATGTTTAATGTTTTTTTGACTGTAGTCAGCATAAAGATAAATTGGAGCAGGATTTTGAATTTTACTGTCATAGACATAGATGCAATTATGAATGCACATGTTCTAGTATTGAAATTGTAGCTTCGGTTAAATATCTTGGTTTGTATATAGATAAGCACTTGAAATGGGACCAAACATGTTGATTATGTTGTCAAAAAATTAAGAAGAATAAATTACTCATTATACCACATGAAAAACTGCTTGTATAGCCAACATTTGAGACAATTGTATCTGTCATGGTTCGAAAGTACGTTGCGATATACAATAATTCATTATGGTGGTGGGCTTACCCTACGGTATTGCGTCCTGTAATAATGTGTCAAAGACAGGCCTTGAGGATAATTTTTGGAATCTTCTTCCGTCGGGAAAGAATGAGTTATATATTTAAATGAATACAAATATTTTACATTTTTCCAGATCCACAAGTTTTGTTGTTTGCAATATGTGCACACACATTTTAATAACTATCCCTTAAGACAATATCAAAGATCAACTAGAGCTGCACAGTATATTACGCTGCAGGTTAAAAGATGGAACAAAGAAACTAGTAAACACCAGTTCTGTTACTTAGGGTCCAAAACTGTATAATGCAGTTGTAGAACATTTTGGCAATGAAATAGTATTTGTAGGTAAACCTAAATTCAAAATGAAAATAATCCAATATATAACAGACTGGCAGACTTAATTAACCACAATCTGTTGTACAGTAAATTTTCTCTGTTAACTTGTTTCATCAGTTATCATTTTAATAGTATTGTATATGTTGTATCGCTGTAGTCTATTTGTTGTTATAACTTTATAGTTTATGTCCTGTTATTCATTATATAGTCTATCTGTTGTTATAACTTTATAGTTTATGTCCTGTTATTCATTATGTAGTCTATCTGTTGTTATCACTTTATAGTTTATGTCTTGTTATTCTTTTATATAGTCTATCTGTTTGTTATCACTTTATAGTATATGTCTTGTTATATTGTTATATTACATTTCCTTGTTATTTATTATATAGTCCTAACTGATTTTTATTACTATAGCTTACGTCCCTGTTATCACATTATAGAATATATCCCTGTTAATTAATATACAGTCTACAGATTGTGTTTTATAAAAATTAATTTTTAAGAGAGTGTGGAGCATACTCCTAGTGCATGGTCTAGAACAGGATGTTGGCGCGGTTATGGGGTATAAAATTATATAACCTATAAATAATTGTTTAATTTTATATTGTTGTATATTTGTTAAATTTTATTTCCTTGTTATTTAGTACTATTTAACTTTATAGGCAAAAAATGTTCTATAGCACGTTGTTGGTGTCAGTTTGAAGTTGTGTGTTTTATTTATGATTGTTGTATAGGGTGATATTTGTATGTTGGTTGTGTTGTTGAGTTTTGGCATATTTGTATAATTTTTAAATTTCTAGTAGTAATCTAAATACGATACAAATAGCTAGCTGCCACGAGGATGAAATAGATATGGTATTTGTATATTCATATTGCCCTAACCCTCGCGCGCCCTTTTGGGTGCTTGGGTGTAGGAAACATTGTCAGATTTGTAATTTTTTTTGAATAAAAGATTTTTGACTTTGACTTTGACTTTGACACGCACGCACGCACGCACGCACGCACGCACGCACGCACGCACGCACGCACGCACGCTACATGCAGGATACTTTGAGAAGGATCTATAATCAAGGCTGTGACGATGCAACAACAGGTGGACCTGTTAAATTGTCTGTCATATTGTACTCACACTTAAGTACGATGTTTCCTGTAACCGTGCACTTTTCGTACTCGTACTCATCATAAATAATTCTTTTGGCTATTGTCTCAATATTGTACCTAGTTATACATACATTTATTGTTTACCAATGTGTCACATTAGATTTGATTGTGCCTTTTAAAGCATTGCTTTTTACACCTGAAGTCACGATAAAACTATTTTGAGATGTAGTTATGGATCACGAAATCCTGAAAGATAGATAGATAGATCCTTAGACAAGTTTGATGAAACATCAACTGAGTCTAAGGAAGTCTAAAGGTCTAGACGTGAGTTCTCTTATTCTAAATAACTTTATTAATCTACATAAAAATGATTTTTTCTGAAATCTCCTACACATTTTAAGAAACAATTATAAAATATTCACTTTTTCTTTGTAGCGCATGTGGGTTTTAACTCCATATGATACGTGCAATAGGTTAATTAGGTGAGCGACCTTGTTACCGACAGTTTTAATATACTTTGCAATTTATAACCCTGCCGATAATCAAGAGATTTCTGCAATTACAGTTGGTTTATTGACACATTGGCAGGCTTCAAAGTGAACTTTCCAATGTTATGTTCCTCTCACTGCCTACAGGTGCCCCAGACACCGTTACTCCATGCTCTCCAAGGGCACAGGAATACGTATTGGAATAGAGTATAAACACATGAGATCTTCAATATTCAACCTCTTATAACACTAAGACTTATTATTTGAGGGGCTTGAAACATTTAATATCTTTCTGTCTATCCGTCAGCGCGATGCCTTGAGAACGAACTGATCTGTAGTTTTCTATCTATTATAGATAAACATAATGGAAACGAGAAAGTCGAAGGTTGAAAAAAACTTTATACAAACTGAGTACAATCATATGAGGTTTCAAAATATTTAAAACATAAAGTAAAAAGAAAATTAATAGAATGGCAAGTCAATGGTGTGGAATACTCCTATCTTGTAGATACACGCGTTTCTCGTGCTCATGTTCAAAAACTTTCATCAGCTGGCGCATTCGTGAGATTTTTGTGTATAACTCTGGACAAAATTTGAGTTTCGTACACGATAAAACTGTCACTTTCGTGAGAAGTCCGTTGAATTCAGGATGAAAATCATTAAACACAAATTGTCTCTGGTATAAAACGAGGTTCATTGGTGCAATTCTAAAACGTATTCAAGTTTTGCTTGGCACACGCACATTTATTACTCAAATACATTTTAGGCCCAGAAGAATTTTACTTGTTTTTTGACGTTTTTAAGATAATTTTAACAACAGATCTATAACATCTAGTAAGTAATATATTGAACAATAATGTTTTGATTACGCATGAAATTAGACAATGAAGGGCTTAACGATTATGAATGCCTGTTGTGTGTATTTTCAGTTAAATGCATTTAAGGGTAACCATGGTCGCTGTGAGAAAATCACAGATAAAACAACTTTATAAATAAACTGAGTACACTGGTAAATGAAAGCTTAACCATAGGCGTTTTTCAGTGAGTTACCATACGCCAAGTGATTAAAACGAATTTGTTTAAATTGTTGGTTTAATGGACAGTTGCAAAACAAACTTAACCTGCACCGTTGTTGTTTGTCTTCATTGTTGGCTGAAATGCAATGCGTGGGGAACTAAATATTTTGTTATATTTTCTTTTTGTTCCGAGTATTGTAATATATACTACAATCACTGTTACACATTTTAAGTACAATGTTCAATCATGAATCTGTTTGAATGCGGAGGAATAATTGTATTTCTTGTATTCAGTTTTTAAATTTTTTTGAAAACGTGTTTTTTTTACTAATTTATTTGTTTTATTTTAAACTTGTTTTCTCAAATTTTATGAAACGACTAAAAATAGTCAATGCCCTCAGGCTTTGTATAACGAACTTACAATGTCCAACGCGCGTGAAAACCAGAAGGCATAGTGAACTCTGATCTCCCGCGAGGTTCGTTTCTGGTTTCCCCTTGTTGTTCATTATCGATTTTGACCCTTAGTGTTTTTGTAGGACTGAGCGAGGCCAGTTCCTGTACGTTTGGCCGCGACCTAGATTCGCGACAGTCTTGCTAAACTCGTAAATCTTTGTTGGTGGGAGCGAATAAACGCATTCATCTATTTAAGGTGACTCAAATAACAGCGTTGGTGTGAACAGCTTTGCTCTTTTGTAAAATGATTAAAGTTTATTATAATATGAGAAAAATATTCTTTATGAAGTATTTCTACTAGGATTTTAGGCGGTCCGAGCGATAACATTGGCCGAGTGGTCTAGAACTTTGGATCTCAGTAAAGCATCGGTGCCAAATGCGATCGGATCAGACCAGCTCGACCGGATTTTTCTAGGATGTCAATATACACGTAATGAAATGGACGCCCGTCCACTGCAACGGCCCGGACCAGTCCGGACGGACTCGGTCCACGCTGCATCGGCACAGTCGCCCCAAGAGCCAACCGAGGCCTTATAGAGCCGGACCGGGCCAGGTCGCAGTGGGTGGAGGAAGGCCGGAAAGGTTCGGGCCGGGTTGGGCCGGTTGTTGTAGTGGGCGCCGAGCTTTAGAGATAGCGCAGTTTGAAAGTGTACTGCCTTGTGACCCCTTGCAATTTTCAGTTGCGTTGTACTGTATCAACTCTCCCCTTCTTATTCTGTTTGATAAATTCCTCTCGCACAGGGCCAGTGCCTATGAGGACGGGAAGTATAAGCTTAAAAAAGGGAAGACTTCTGCATTTTGAAAGATATTTAAATCCCTTTACGGGGTATTTTCCTAAATTTAGTTTCACCTTGTCCTCTTCATGTTTCCTGTAGTTCCAATGAAATCTTGAGTGCTCTTCACCAAAGTGATATTAGTAAGAATACCAAAGTTTCCATCAGTGGGACATTGAGACGAGGTAAATGAGGAGTTTGGCTCCCCAGAAAACCCCGAAATGGGAATGGGCTTTCTAAGGGATAACAGAGTAAAGCGTTTACTATAAAAACTTTCCTAGGTGAAATGAGGTGGGAAGATAAAACTGTCCCAACCCAATTACGGGGTTAGTAAGTATTCCTGGCATCAAAACGCCATTCTTCTGTATTCTTCTATGTACATCCATTTCTTCACAGGAAAGTGTTTAGAATTCTATAATCATACTCTTACTACATCATTCTAGATAATCACCTCATCATTCATCTTAACCTCATTTTGTCACACAAATTCTATAATCATCCTCTTACTAAGCTAACCTAATGGACGAACTTTTACTGTGATTAGAACTCGTTAAATGTGGAAGTTTTTAGTTTACTAGATCAATATTAGTTGGCTGAGATTGTTTTTAAAGTAAAAATAGAATGTTCGAGTGTGAGTGAATTTAAGATTGGGCTACTGAACAGACTGTAGTAACATCTATAAAGCCAGATGTGTGAAGCTTTCTTTTTTATAATTTTATATGTGTTAAAAGTTAAAAGCCTTGAACAGAAAAACCTTAGATAGAGATAAAAAAAAAATTGGCGATCCTGAAAAACCTTCTGTTGGCTACTTCTAGGGAAATGTCACTAAAGAACCACGAGACACAGTACATAAAACTGTGTTATGAGCAATAATTAAAAATTGAGTACTTGGAATTTGTTAATTTTAAAAGCAAAAACGTACTCTAAATTTCAATAGACCAATATGTTTATAGACATGCCCCATGAAATTTTAAACGGTTCAAAAAAATAATCCAACAGATAAGTTTCGCTGAAAGGAATACTTATGGATAGGTGTTCAAAGGGAATTCACAAATTTTACAAACATGTTAAACTCGAGTGAATCATAAATTAAAACGATTTTGTGAAATATAGAGCGTATGTCTTTTTTCTAAAGAAGCGATTCCTCTATAAAATACTCTTATAAAGTAAGTGGGAACAAAATTAAATTATTGAACTATCCTTCAGTTTTAGTAGTAAATGTTTTCTTAATGTGGTAATACAAATACAGGAGAAACACTATTCAAATATTATAATGAAACCCTTATCAGGATGTAACCGTGTATGTTTGAATGAAAAAATAGATTCCGGGTATTCCTAAAAAAAAATTTGTGCGGTTTTCCAATTTTTCAACCATTTTGTGAGCTATCGCTTTGAGAAGAAACGTAACATCGCATATATACAGGGTATTTAAAAAAATTATTCTCAGTACTTTTGATACGATTATGCAAGAAAATATAATAATAATCACTATTTTTTTGAGTTCGTTTTTAAAATACAAATTTGTCTGATAATATTAATATTGTTGCTAATTGAGGGCTTATAATTCCACGTTATTATTGGATATTTTTTACAATTATTTTCTTATTTACTGTCTGAATCCAAATAATGGTCCAAGCAATGACCTGGAAAATGGTTTATCTATTGCGTATTTGTGGACAATTTGTTTCTTAGAAATAAAAATGAATCGTAAAATGTATTACTAAATGCTAATCTCGTAGAAACGGCTGATCCAATTTGGCTAATTTATTTTTGTAAAAATATTTGTTAACATGCGAGGAAGGTTTATATGAACAGAAAGATTGGAAAAAGTTTCGTAAATATTGTTGAATTCTGTAAACATTGCAGTATTTGTTTCAAATCAAAATTTAATTAGCATTAACAGCAGGTTGACAGCAGTTGAAGTTAGTTTCGTCAAAGAGGCAAAAAAAAAGTTTGCTTGCATTTAATTTAGAGAACAGTGCTTGAACAGTAGTGATGTAAATAGCAAATAAAACAATTATTCATCTTATTTTTTCTCCAAATTGAGCCAATAAAGAATTAAAAACTTCAAATGCATTGTAAATAACATTTAAAACATTTTATAGAACTAATCTTATTGAAACAATGCTTGAATATTTTCACTTAAGGTACTCGAAACTGATGGTTATCTTGACATTGTGACATGTCATTTTACACTGGTTTAAGGAAAAAACATAGATATGAGCACTAACATTCCTCAAGGATCCATTTCTCCCAGACTACAGTCCAAAAAAGAACAACAAAACGGAAACCATACAAACGATTATTTTTAAATATTGCATATAATTTTGGTAATGATTTTTCCCTTATACCGGGAAGTAGGAAAGATTTTCCACTGACCGTAACAGGCTTCTCAGTTCTACGAACGTATGTATATCTATTCTTTCGTCGTTAAAACAAGGCAAACTGAACTATGGCCCTAGAAATACGTATTCTTTAACCAAATGAGGATGCTTTTGCCGAATGAGGTAACCTAGAGCTACTTATATGTATTGTTGAATCTGGGCAATAAGTAAATTCGTATGCTTGCAACCGTAAGTAAATTTAAACGGTCCGAACTAGAGTTCTCAGTTTTACGTATAGTATAATTTATTTTCATCGGAACTCTAAGACAAACCCTATTATGGCACTGAAGATATCTTGACCGGGAGTCGACGCTTTTTGAATATGTTTCTGAGAGTTATTTGAGAATAATTTGAAAATTTTTCCACACGTATGCCTCATGACTTACATAGAAAAACTAAAGAATTTTCTTAAAAGATCAAAGAATCGATAGGGTTGGAATGGTGCTGCAACTCCTAGAAGAATGTATTTATTTTCAATTTATCGATGTCCTACAAAGAGACGAAATTCTACACCCGAGTCTTTTATACCCCGAATAACACGGATGACAATACCTTAATCCGGAAGTAGATTTCCATAGCCGAGTAAGTTATATAAAGATATATATATATATATATATATTATATACATATATATATATTATTTCTTTATCGTGGCAGTAAGGCAAACTCTACTAGGGCGTATGAAATATAATGATTTAAGCTAGAAATACTTTCTCTTCGCACGCATATAAAAACTGCTTGTCTTCAACTTCAGAGACCCAAAACAATGCTGCCCAAACTTAAAAGTCCAACAATTCTGAAATAAATCAGGAGGATTATACATTTCTCAGTGATCATAACTTATTTTCAAGAATTTCATTGTACTATTTTAAAAAGGATATGTCCATGACATACATGTTATTCAACTAGGAAATCACGTGAAGAGCCGCGGGGTAACTGCTATTTTGTGAATAAAAACTATAACAATAATAAAATTCTTAAAAAATGTTGTATACTTATTGGATTGAACGTTTTTAATACTTTGGATCACCCGTGAATAAAATTCTATAAATGACTTGACTACAATGTTATAAGAATTGTCCAACTTATAAGGGCAATTGAATGGCATTTGACAATAATACTTGGATGTAGAATGGTTTTTATTTTCACTTTTTCACTCCTTTTTTGCCTTTCAAGTGGTCAGGCTATTAAAGAAAGAAGAAATCTCTTGACAGTAATGCACATTTCAATTAGACGATAATTTTGTATTTCTAAAAATAGCAGTTTGATACAATGTAAATGTCAAAAATTACTAAATTTGAATGAAAAAACTCTAATTTATGTTTATATATATATAATATATATATATATATAATATTATATTCTTGGTATATGGAAGATAAATCAGTGTCAGCCAACAATTTAAAAGTATTCGGTATGAAACGGCGTTTTTCAGTATTTTTGACAACGGCGGCTGTCAGTGACATAGAAAAACTAAAGCTTTTTCATAAAGATAAAGGATCCATAGAGTTTGAAATAGGGCTGCAAATCTTAGAAGAAATTTATTTATTTTCAACGTTCTCGATGTCCTAGAAAGACACTCCTGTCTTTTGTTACCGACGAGTAACACAGAAATACCTTACACTGGAAATATATGTCAATTGCTGTATTCACTTATTTGATAGTTAGGTTTAAGTGTGCTAAACTAAAAAAATATTATATGGGGAAAAAGTTATCGACTGATACTGTTTACCCTTTTAATGAACCTGTGTTTACGCCTCTTTCAAAGTGCCATAACTAACTAAGAGTTATTTTAATCTTACGGTGATAATTGATTACTTTTTATAAATTTGTTTTTTAGAATAAATGTTTTGTACTATTTACAGATTATTACATGTTCCTAGTTGTAGTAGATCAAATAATTAAGATAAATATTTATGAAAAAATACAACCAGAACAAATGGAAACTTTATGTCAAAAGGGGGACTGTGTGAAGTGGGTGTAAGAGAGTGAACTGTCATTTTACCGAGCCGTGAAATGCACGGTTGTTGGTGTGAGGATAGGTCCGGGAGTGAGGGAGAGAGCGGATGGGACGAAGATGAATGTCCTTGTCTACAGTTGATAGTGAACACGGGTGAGTGTTAGTGAGGGGTACTGCCTGTCACACTGTTCACGCTACCTGACGGATAGTTCTGTAGTTGTAAATAGTCCCACCGGCGCTTTTATCACCACATTTGGACAGCCTATCTATATTTACTAGCAACAAATCACTTTAGATGTAAATCAAGTACGAAATTAATTTAAAATATACAAGTAACAGTCCAGCTAGTGAAAAAAATTAGTGAATTTAAGTAATTGAAGATATTGTACCAAATATCAATAGATAGAGCCTAGCAATAACAACCAAACAGGAACAATAATGATTAAAACAATAAACAACCTCAAGCCCCATGTCACTGTAAGCAAATGTTAAACTACTTTAAGGAAAATAATAAAATCCTAAAACTATTGTATACTCATGGTGGAGGCAATCGAGTTTTTATACCAACTTAAAGTTGCTTTGGTAAGAAAGATTTAATAGACTATGAACGTTGGGAGTTCAGCTCAAGTTTCACCTTAACCGCTTGCTTAGTGCAGCTTCTGAAATCTGACGCTGTCACAGACTTGACTCCTAGACTCCTGTAATCAACGTTCGTCCGAAGAATGAGAAACGCCTATTTATCATTTGCATTTTTAGTAGTTTAGGTGTCTCTGATGTCGAAACGATGGCAAGAGTTTGTTTTGAGCTTCTACTACTTAAGTTGAAATTTAAAACAGATTTTTGGTGGGGTAATGAAATTGTAAATTTCATGTTTCAAAATTCACGGTTTCTTCTCATTACCAATTCATAATTAAGGAATACCCCATATTTTTAGGTTGAGAATACTTTTTGACACCATATGCATTTTAATTTGCTCAGGAAAAGCAAAAGAAAAACTAAATTTCAAAAGTCTAAGAAATATAAATTCTCGTCTTAGTATTCTTATTTCTCGACGACATGCTGTTGAATTAAATAAACCGGTAGTAAATAATGTTTTAATTCTGTGTGTTTTCCTTTATATTTCAGGTTAGAAAATAGGACGCAAAATAGGCCAAAATCTCATATTGTTCTAACATAAATCTAATCTGTAAGCAGAACAGAAGGCACTTTAGAGACAGCTATTGTGTAAAACTATCACTTTTTTTAGGTTTCTTTCAGCAGTGAAAATATAAACCCATGCTTGACCCGGGTGTATTCTTTTTGCTTGGTATTCTAACAGAGCTTTTTACGACAAGGAAAAAAACGTCAATAAACCGTGACCATTCAGTAATTACTGGTAAATGGGGCGCTTACCCATAAAAAACGTACCGGACCTCTCAATGATCCCTATTGGCCTGGACTGATTCGTCATTTTCGTCAGATTTTACTGCAATGTGTTTTAACGATGGCACGAGCAAACCTGGTCAACACTTGTGTTGCATCAACAAATTTGTTGCACTTAAGACATCTACATGTATGTCTATTATCTGTTAGATGAAATCCTCGTAGAAAACAACCAATGTCTTGCCTGATGTTAAGAAATATGTTCCTGAAAAAGGTATAGATAAGAGGGATAGCTCGATATCTTTTGTTTTGGGTTCCAAATTTTGTATAGAGATTGACTGGTATAAAAGGTTGGCACATCATGATTCGCTAAAAAATGTCTCGACCAAGGATAGTCAGAATTCGTATAAATTTGAATTCTTGGAAATGAATAATGTTCTACATCCATGGACGGCGAGTGAGCATACAAAGTCATACCCGCGGGTTCATGTCCCAGCATTCAAAAATGTAAATGTTAATATTAGTAAAATTCTTATGTTAATAATCATTGTTACATAAACCTAAATCTTTTGATAACGTTGCTTACGTTTTAATGAGATTTTAACTTTTCCGCTAAGAATTACAAATTTTTAGGATCATATCTAAATGGAATTTTGATGATACATTTTATATGAATATACTTAATTAAGAGGATTAACTCAGATTGGTTGAGAGTGTTTTTCGTCCACCAATTACTACACAACTATTTTCAGTAACCGCTTTCTATGTTCAAATTAGTAACGTCAAATCGGTTTTTGAAACCAGATTGTTGGTTTTGACAATAGCAGCAACGGAAAGTTGGCACACAGTGGTGATTAATGACTTTCAAATTTCATTCCTTTACTGTGTTATCAGATGACACAGTTGTGTCGTGATATTATGTACATATATTCGGAGCTGATAACAAATTTGCGCTAAGACATCTACTCAGTATATAATTATTAACTGCAACTTTATTCACATGTAGAGTGATTGGGTTTGAAGGCTGTGAGACGTAAATATGTCATTCAAGCCATATAAGCAGAATTTTATGCAATTGCAATGCCGAAATTAATTTTTTGATTCTAAAGTATTGCAGCATGTACTTAAAAACGTAATTGCATCCGTTGATTATCGCTTAAAAAGCTTTCACTCGACAAACCTCCCAAATCCTTGTATAAAATAATTATTAATCGTATAAAAGGATACTGAAATCTTCCTGGGACTGGCAATTTACAGTAAATATTTGGAACGTCGGAGATTTTGTATCTTGTAGGCTTAAAAACCACTGTAGTGTAGAATTACACACATTTTCAGTTGTACATTGTTCAAGTTTAACCGATAATAGGAATTAAAACTATCGTTATGGGAGGCAAGTAGTTCCTTACTATGAACATATTTAACGTTGCTGTCTCACAGAAACAAATTTATTTTTTTAAGTGAGATATATGAGAATAGACATTAAATGTGTGTGTTTTTACATTTTATGTGCAATCGATGAAGATAGTTCTGAACAATTCACGAGGTTAGGTTTAACATTTATAAACAGACATTTGAGAGTGATTTACAAGTTTTAATTTACTTTCAGCAGCCCACAGAAGTACTTTTCTATGTTCAAAAAACTTAACAAATCCGGTGAGAAACCAAAATTTATGACTGTGGACGTGTATTTTGTTGACTTCAGAGACACTGTAGATACTTGGCACATATAGGTGAGTTTCCAGGTGAAGCGTAAGATGACCATACGGAATCCAGACCAAGAGGATCAGATGACAAAAGTCCTCGTAGTTATGTTTGGATGTATTATACATGACTTCACAGACTTTGAGAAATTCTACTCCAGTTCAGGTGATAGTTTACCTGCACATACTGTTACACACTCAATAAAAGCTGACTCCATATGCTGAGACGTATGTCTATGCCATTAAGTCGTTTTACGTTGAATTGCAGAACCATCATATGGACTGTTTGCAAGTAATAGATAATAATAGGAATTTATATTTGTTTAAATATTATGATTGAACGCAGTATTAAATTGTTGCATTAATCATAATGTAGTATAGGTAATTAATAAATGTCTGTTTTTAAATCGCTTAGTGTCTATCCACTGCAAACTCGCAGTAAGATCAACATTCAGCAGACTATTATACTCTTACTTCAAGCAAACACTGTAGCAGTATCTATTATAGTCTCAAAATTCATCCAGTTGGGGGAGTAAGAATTAACATCAGATAAGTGTTAGGGAGGCAAGTAGCAATACTATGTCAAATTTTATCAATTCACCCAGCAGACTATTATATGGTCTCAATTCACCTAGCAGACTAGTAAGACATTTAAATTCAGCAGGACTATTACAGTCTCAATCAGCAGACTATTATAGTCTGACAACATTCATCGAACAGACTAGGTTTAACATTTAAAACGTCAATTTCACAGCAGAGTTTATAGTCTACTTTCAGCATCATCCAGCAGACTAGTATACTTTTAAGCCTTTGTAAAAAAGCTTCTAAGTGCCCTAAAAGGGGGTAGGAACGCAATTCACAAAGTCATTTCATTATTGATGTCGTGTATTTGCTTAACTTTGAAGGCGCCAAACTCTTCACATCAATAGCATTTCAGTGTGTGTCTATGATATCAGATGACATAGGATATATTGACCAAGATTAGTAAGCAGTATTTTCCTGTAGAGTTAAGTATAATGTGACATGCTGCACAGATAACGGAAGAAGAATAGCTTATATGTTTTTCTAATATAACACTCAATAAAAGATGGTTAGTTGTAACATTTCTTATGCCAGTCGTTTAAAATGTAGCTAATACCATCTTGTATTCTCCATATTGAAAATAATAATGTGATTTGTTTTATTAGGAAAATTAAATAGGGTATATCATCTGATTAGTTCCAAGTCATGTAAACTATTTCGTGAAAAACACTGTAATATATTTTATTTAGGTAAAATAACATTATTTGCTTAGTCTTTCCAATACGGGGCAAATGATTATATAATTATGATTATGAGTAATAATTATAAATAAATTCTCCAGAAGACTATGTAAATAGTCCTTCAATTCATCCAGCTACTATTATAACTGTCTATGAAATTCATCCAGAACTTCACTACTTCCGAGATATCCAACTGACTATGGAATACGAAACTTCACTACTTCCGACTATTATACTGACTATGAAATTCATCCAGCAGGAACTTTACAGTTCAATTCATCCAGCAAACTATATAATTCATCTGATGATTATTTATAGTCTCAATTTCATCCATTCCGACATATTACTGACTATGAAATCCACGAGAACTTCACTACTTCCGACATATAACTGGCCTATGAAATACGAGGAACTTCACTACTTCCCACAATAAAGAAATATACATGAGTAATGTTGCATGTCCGTGTATTAACATTTGAAGGGCCCAATAAACTCTTCAACATCATTAGCATTTTAAGTAGAGTGTTTACATTCTACAATCGCAGATACGATAATTTATAGGAAGATTAGTAAGCAGTATTTGTACAAGAATATTGTAAAGCTGCACAGTTAAGCGCACGAAAATTTACAATATGTTTTTTCTAATATAACATTTAAAATTTGGTTATTGTAACATTTCTTATGAGTGTTAAGGTAAAGCTAAATTACAGTTTGTATTCAAATTCTCATATTTGAAAATATAAATATTTGATTTGTTTGTTTAGGAACTAAAAATAGGGTATAATCATTTGTCTGATTAGTTCAATTCTCATAAACTATTTCGTGAAATTTCACAGTAATATTTTACGAGACTAAATAGTTAACAGAAAGTTTGATTAAATAAAGTGGTGTATATAAATTATGATTTATTGAGTAATAATTAAACGGATGATCCCGTGACTATTGTAACGCACGCAAGTACGTTCTGTAGTCATATCAATTCATTAATGAGATAAATACAGAAAGAATACTAAGCTACTCCGAGATAAAATTCTGACTATGAAATTTAGGCGAGGAAGGCCCATACTACTTCCCGACATTAATAACGGACTATGAAATACGAGGAAACTGTGAAAATTACTTCAACGAATATAACTGACTATGAATACGAGGAATCTTCAGATACTTCCCGGACATTATAATGGCTATTGAAATAGTGAACTTTACTTAACTTCCGACAAGTTTAAAGTACAATAAAGAACTTCGGTACTGAAACCAACAATTCTATAGGACATTAACTCAAATTTTTTCTATTATCCAGCGGATTACATGTTTCTACAAGTGCTATGTCAGATACTACAAATAATTAAAATGTTTATGGTTGTGGATCAAGGAAATGGCTAGAAAGCCGCACAATTTACGTTTATGCTTTTTATGTTAGAAGCCACAAGAACTAAATATAAACATTGTCATCGAGTTCATTCTTTCTATGTCTACTTTTTCAATTCACAGTTGATTTTACTTATATAGAAATAAGGTGATAAAAAAGATCTTTCGTCTGAAACATCATAAATGTAATTGATGGATGTTGTGTTATTTGTAACGCACGCCAAACGTTTCTCTAGTCACATAATTCATTACGATGATAAAATTAGTTAACATAAGAATACATAAGCCTAGCAATAAAATTCGTTATGTCTATTGAAAAGAATTATTTAAACCTTATGAATGCCAAATAGGCCTTGTTAAAAGTGAAGATTACAGACCCAAGGATCTCCGATAACAGCCTTCGCGTTGAATGTTGCTCTCGAAATTTTTAAAATCTATGATTAATAGAAGTTTCTTAGATTTTTCTCGAGATATCTTGCAGGCAGCCCTACAGACAGAGAAACACAGAAAAAAGAAATTGACACACGTTACACTCAACCAAATTACATGCACCATCATAGAAATACACATTTATAACAGTATGAATGGAAGTTTATGTAACGTTTAAATCGGTTTCTAACGGATGGACATCTTTCTAGAAACCTCCATGCCACACGAAACTCCAAATATTTTTTCATTAAGTTAGTTTTTGAGTTAGAAATAATAACAAGTTCCGGAGAGGTAGGAGGGTATAAAACATACTGAGTGCGCTGAATCAAATACTAACTCGATTTTTAATCCACGGCCTTACTCAAATAGGTTTACTTTAAAAGAACTACAGTACACATATAGAAAAACAATGTTGTTCTGATTAAACGAAACTAGTTTTTATTTCCGGCTATTTTAGCATCAGATTTACCCATACCTAAGAATTAAATACTATGAGAACTCTCTGACATTCTTATGAACATTGTGAACTTAATTTGTTTGTAAACCACTGCTAGATAGAGTTAGTTTCCAAACATGTGTCATAAAAAAAAACTTGTCGCCTCTTATCGTAGTGACAGGCTTCGCTACCAGCTTAGGCTAACATTATACACAATAGCATACACAATTGTTTGCCATAAATATAAATAAGCAATATAAAGTTTTAATATAGAGTTTAATTGTTTTATAGTATTGTAAATATAAGTTTACATGGAGAGAATCTAATGTTAGTTTCTTCAGTTAGAAAGCCACAATGTTTAAGGTTTAGTGAAACATTACCTGTTCTAAGTATTAATACATTGCACCGCCATAAAAAAACTAGAAGAAGCCAAGCCACTTAACACAGATTAAAAACTTGTGTTAATGAGATTAACGAAATTTTAGAGTTATTTTTTGTAATTGTGGCCATAGATTAGTGAAAGAGTGAAATACTAGTTAGGTTTAGTCTCTGACATATTAAAAGTTGTTACTGAAACTAAAATTGTGAACATTGCTCAGTAGGTAAAAGACACTGCTGGTAGAGTTAGTGTTTCCAAATGTAATGCGTTACTGGCAAATAAAAACTTCATATCTATTATCGTAGTTTGTGCACTGACTGCTCTGAACACAAAAGGGAATTGTTTATATAATAACAATCATAAAGTTTGAATGACTCAACTCTCAACATAATTGTTTTATTTTGTTTGTAAATATAAGTTTACATGGAGAGAATCTAATGGATGTTTCATTTCACTGGAATATTGAACTTCCGTTTGAAAAAAAAATTTGGGTAGGATGTTGAAATTTAAGGTTATGAACAATTGTTCTAAGTTAATATTTGAATCACGCCATTAAACATTTGGGATTATAAGCCAAAATTTTTTAAACATTATTAAAACTTGATTAAAAAAAAAATTTATATGTAATATTTTTATTGGTTTTCCTTCGTAAGGGGTTGTGCCCAAAAAGATTTAGTGAAGAGTTGACATCTAGTTAGGTTTAGTCATCGTTAGAAACACATCGCAGTTAAGAGTTGTTACTGACAATGATGAAAGCAGTCCCAGGCCAAGTAGGGGATCATTGAGTGGGTCGGTACTTAGTGGGTATGAGTACCATGAAATGTAAGGAGTTTGGAAATAAAACTTCACGGTTTATTGAGTTTTGCACTGACTCTCTGAAATAAAGCTTTGTTGACAATAGGAAGCTAAGAGATCATAAGTTTGTTTATTATATTCCACTGATCAACTTCTCAACAAAGTTTTCTTTTGGTATTAAAGTGCATCCGCAATTGAAAGAAGCTCATTTTCACACTCAATATTGGAACTTCCGATATTGATGCTGGAACTCTATGTTTGAACCTTAAATTGTGCTTAAATGGTAATAACCTACTTATGTGAACAGGTGCGATTAAACATTTGGTCATTAAATAATTTAAAACGATCCTTTGACATTATAATTGGCTGATTACAAAAAAAAAATTGGCGATCAAAAGTATTCTATTATTGGTTTTCCCTACGAGGAAGGGGTGCTGTAAACCAAGACAAAGAAAGGAAGGGAATGCGACATCAGTGTTGACAAGTTGGCACGTGCCATCGTTAGAACACATCGCAGTAAACAGCCCCTCTGACAATGATGAAAGCTGTCCCAGGCCAAAGAGGGATCATTGATGGGTCGGTACATTTTTTATGGGTATGCGCGCACCATTTTACCAGTAATATCATAAGTGTTGTATTCATTGGTAATATACTGAATGGTCACGGTTTATGACGTTTTTTCTTGTCGTAAAAAAGCTTTGTTTACAATAGGAAGCAAAGAGAAACACCCGGTCAAGCATGGTTTTATTATATTCCACTGGTGACAGAGAAACCTATGGAAAAAGTGGTAGTTTGTACCACATAGCTGTCTCTTAAAGTGCCATTTCGATCTTACGTAGTCTTTCAGATTAGTTTTCATGTTAAAAAATACTTTCAGATTTTGGACCTATTTTGTAATGTCTCTTTTTGTAACCTTAAATATAAAGGAAAAATATACAATTAACCATTATTATTTCCCAACGGTTAAATCAACAGTTTGTAGGTCAAGAAATAAGAATACTTTTAAAAATTTACTTTTATGTTTTGCTTTTTCTGAACAAGAACCAAAACTAATTTGGCGACCAAAAGTATTCCCCACCTAAATGTTAATGGGTTTCCCTAATTATGAATTGGTAATAAGAAGAAAACATGAATTTTGAAACATACATGTATAGCGCTAGAATTCAGATTCAGTTGGTGCAATGAAATTTACCCCAAACAGTCGATTCGCCTTGTATGCCCCCTTATGTGTACTTAGTGTTTGCATTTATGCACTCTAATCGTTTATTTCTAAATGTAAATAAGCGTTATTTATGTCCAGAGTTCAAAATTTAATTCCCTCGTACGTTTTGGAAAAAACCATCAGTACGTTGTATTGGATAGTGCTGTTCATGACTTTGTTCAGGAAGTTTGTTACTCCAGATTTACCAAACACTACTGATACTGAAGTAGGGTTACTTTAAGTGAATTGAACGTAGGCCAAGAGTTTTCACTTACCCCTTTGGTTTTACACTCAGGAGACAATAGGAATATTCAACCAAGTTCCCATTTGTACGATTCCCTCACCGTAGCATGTCAATTGAAATCATTCTATATATTTATAGTCTTTACATCTTTGTAAATAAATCTCAGTGCAAAGAAAAGACTAATCTATTTGATAATATTGTCTCATCTTAAAAATGGTGTAGCCGTATATGAAATAAATAAACATTGGATGTTTGCGCTCTAGGTTATTGTAAAATGTCCTCGTTAATTTTCCTTTACTCTAGCATATTAGGTTTAAAAATCAAAATGAACCTGTTGCCTCTGAAAGTAACTTACTTCGTAGTGAATCTTGGTTTTGGTCGCGATTTGTGATTTCACTCTCGGCGTTGATGTCAGATATAGTCCAACTTGTGTTTCCCTTATCCAGTCTTTACCAACAATAAAGTCCACGATTGGGTTCAGATCCAAATATGATACTGCAGATGTGAAAGGAAGGTGAGAATGAAATTGTTAAAAATGTTTGGCTGAACACCGAGTGATTATGATTACTCATGTTTAGTATTCTCGTATGTAATGATGGATGTATGTGTATATATACATATTTTTCAAAATTATATATTCATAAATTATGATGTTAAATATAAAGGGTCCAATTTTGAACAAGCGTTGTTTTGCTACTGCTGTTCTGATAGATAAGAATGGAATTGTTTGTTATTTTCTCCTCTTCCATAACAACAAAATACTAGATACTGAAGTTACGAGGTTAGAAGTGAATGAACGAGGCAAGGAGAGATTAACCTCAGATCTTCTCCAGCGACGGTAGTGCATTCTTTTTTAGTGAAATAGTATACAATAATGTTCCATTTCAGGATTTCCCTCACCGTGGCATGTCAATTGAAATCATGATATATCTTGTTTTAATTCGTTTTCACTTTTGTAAAAACAATTTGAGAAAGACTGAGAATATTTAATTTGCTATCTTTATCGAAAACTTTTGAAATACAAGTGTAAAGAATAATGTTTGTTTGGGCACATTAAATTTGTCTCCACTCACATTTTATTTTTCTCTTTCAACATCAAACTGACAAGCAACAGATTAATCTTAAAATCAAATGAACCTTTTGCCTCAAATATAAAAATGAATATAGTGTTTACTCAGTGAAATAGCTTGGGTTTGTTCAGATATATTCAGTATTGTTATAGGCATTTTGGGAAATAATCCCGCATAACGTTTTGGTTAAACCCCAAAATATTAAATAAGCGACGCGTGAACGTGAAGGAATACGAGGAAATATACTTATGGCATAAAACTATATTGTGAGTGCGGCAGTTGCTTCAGCTCGATCAATGGAAGAAGGAAATGAGTGAGGAAATGTTCTCGCTTTTTCATAAAAATGACTTTTAAGATTAACAACAGTGTCCAATTTTCCGCAAGAGTACGGTTTTGAGGTGCGATGAGGTCTGAGGTAGTTAATTTAGTGCAATCTTTTTTAGTATTTTTTTAACAATTTGAAAATTGTATTTTCCGATAAAGACTTATAATTGCTGATATATTCATTTTGGTAAAAAACTTATTGTATTATATATACGCATTTTGAGTATTTTTATATATGGTTACTTGCCAGGGGTTATTCACCAGAACATTAATAATCGTTGACTGATAAAAAAAAATCAGTAACAGCGTTTCGAGATCTGCAATCTGATCTCTTCCTCAGAAGAAATAACTATAATCTAGTGGAGAATAATCTAGTGCATAACCATAATCCATGTTAAAATAAACAAATTGTACCAAACCTTTGTGACACTCATGGAATGAGGTTTTAACAACAACTGTATTGTGTGTCTATTTCATTAATGGCTTAAATATTAAACATGCATTTAATAAAAACACTTAAGAATTATTAAAATTGAAGCTAAGAATACAGGTCTGTACCAACCGACCAACAACAAAAAACAGACATGAGAAGCCAATAGTAAAAATAATGGCGATCGTTACGGATCTGCCGAATCAAATGTGCGGCATTTTATGTGTTGTTTACTTTGTGGGGTGCCGCCTGTCATTATCAGAACATAAGTTTTTTCAATTATTTACGCTGTTGCGACATGGTTTTTATTACTATCGAGAACGAGGCGACCAATTTATAATAATCTGTTGGGAAAACTTATATATTGGCACAATCCATCGAGAGGTCAAATGAACAGTTTTGATGATCCTCAACCTTGAATGTTCTTAGTGAAATATTCACACAACAGCCAAGACGCAAAATACAATCTGCCCATATGGTGTTTTTTTAAAAACATTTTTGATTGGATGGAGGGAAATGAATACAAATGGATAGTTAAGATAATAATTGAAGGATTTCACTAGTAAATTGAAGGTGGCAACTAGTTAGAGACGGCACTGAAAGATTATACACAAGTTCGTGCCGAATTACTCATGAGATAGCTACCAAGTCGAAACTCAGTTAGTTCAGATATAAAGCTTTTTCTGTTCAACAAGATATTGTGCAGCAAGGCTCTGTATTAGGACCTGTGATTCTTTTCACCACTGATCTACCCCAAACACTTATAACACGCAGGCACAATTGTGTATTTTGATGATACTACGTAGCTTCCCCCAGTTTAACCTTTCCCCAGGCCATACTTTCTCATCCTACATTGCCACCAACATGGCTTTTTTTTCACATTTACTGACATGAAAAATAGGGCTTATATTAACTAGATTGCTTTCGGAAGGAGAAGTCAGACGTTCAGTCTATTGCCTGTGTCAGTGTTGTAGAACAATCTTGATCTTGCTTGTTTATTATTCATTGGAATAAAATAAGTTCCATTTAGATGTTGAACAAAGAGTGAGAAGATGGTCATGTTTATTTTAACTTAAAAATTTATAAAAGTATAGCGTTGAATGTCGAAGAATATGAAAAACTCACAGAGTTGAGGGAGCGCAGAAAACGTTGAAGAATATGACAAACGGCGATGACGCTGTGTTACAACACTCATAGTACAGTCATTGAATAAATTTTGACTGCCAATTTTTTGCGGAATTAGATGGATTGGCGTGAAATTTGGAGTGCAAACTAGGAAGTAGCCAAGAAAAAAAAGTTATATAATGCCGATGCGTGCTTTTACCCTAGGGGTGGACGCCACCCCTCTATAGGGTTGGAATGATTATGAAAAATAACCTCTCCACGAGGGAGAGTGACAAATTCAAAGCAAAAATGTTCTGTAAGAATGCTATTTGTATAGTCAACACTTGATATGATTCGCACTTTGGTGGTCGCTTATAGTCCAAAATACAATGTTTTTTTAGGAATGTATTGATATGAAAAATAATAAGAAACAAATATAAAGATTATTAAATAACGAAGAGGTTACAAGAGATTCTTACCATTTTTTAATGGAAATACAGCTAGAGTTATAGCTACTTTAAAAGGGGTATTTTGAAGTCGATTTAAAAAGGACATGCTAAAGTTCGAAAACATTAAATGTCATTCAGCGGAAAAAAAAATGAAAGTTTTTCTATGTAAAAGTCTCATGTGTACATTTTTGAAGTACTTGAATTAAAACCCTTTGAATTGTGTACTGGTAAAAGTAAATTAGCATGAAAATCAAAATACACGGGTTGAAAAATAATTTCAAAAATAACCTTGACAGCAAGCAATAAACTAAGCGTAAGTCACGCCAGTACTAAATTTTTCCCCATTATATCAAATAAAAAGTTTAAGGTTATGGACGGAAGTTTTAGAAGCTTAAATTAGAAAAAAAAGGTTTTTATTAATCTCTCTCTCCTCTTTCGTGCTATATTTTAATTGGACCACGGACTAGTTAGCTGAAAAAATAATTTGAAGGGAGCGCAGAAAGCAAACCTGTTACATAAATGAACATATGAGAATTAGTATATAGTAGTCAGTAAAATGTCCAAAACTGAATAGAAAAAACAGTCTAGTGGTGTGAGCCTCATGAAAGTGATTGAGAATTAATATTGAAAAAAAATAAACAATGTACACTTTTGATTCATTATTTTATTTTATTAAGTACATTATAACAAAGTAATAGTAAATTGTTTAAAAATCTTTATTTTTAATGCTTTTATTATGTAAATAAACATTTTGTTGTTGAATTATAGTTTGATAACACAATATTAAAGTAAATTAAATTAAATAAAAAAAATAATTATATCGAAGATATAGAATATAATACATACGAGAGTTTTTCCATAAATGTTAACGTTATTTTTCCATAAGAGAATAGTACTTTTTAAAAGGGTTATGTTCCCTATGAGGTTTTTTAAGGAATGAAAAAGTTCAAGTAAAATCACACAGCAATTGAAAACTTTTGAAAAGTCACAATATGGTATCATGTGTAGACCAGTAAAACAAGGCCTTTGAAGACTTCTATAAAATTTTCATTTCTACTTTATTATTATTAACGGGTTGCAAAATTTATAATGATAAAATAATATATTGCGAATAGAACCAAAAGTTCATTTCAAGAAACTAAAATTTCCTCTACTTTTTCGGACATAAAGGATTTTTAAGGTTAGGAAAGTAGGTTTAATATCGGTACTTTATATTTAGTGTTATATTAAGAACTTGAAATAAAGACTCTTTATTATTGAACATGAATTAAGTCTTTAAAAATCTGTAAAAAACTAATATTTTTTTAAACAAGAAGGGCAGTTTTTATTACTCCCACAATAATTGCAGAAAGCCCACATTAAGACATATCTTTTGAAGTTGTGGATCAGATGAGGGCAGTATGCAAAATTTTCAAGTAAATCCATGCAATCCGAAATAAATTGGAAGTTTTCTTAATAATTTTCACCTTTAGTAACTGTACTATCTGAGAGACTCAATAAGGCTCAGGCGGTCCCTAGCGTCATCCTCAGATCCCACCAGACCTCTCTCGGGTGGTGGGGGAGAGTTGGATTCCGCCAACATGGCCACCGACATATCTCGTTCACCATCACCATGCTGGAGTACGTCACCCAAGGGACTAATGACTCTGTTGGAGGATGCGCTGCCACAGATGTAAATATACATTTAGTAGATTTAAGATCTCTTGATTTTTGTGAAGCATTAGAAAGTAAAACGAAATACAATTCCTGCTCTGTTTATATTACTTTAATCTCTAACAATAGCTTATTTATGGCTATGCAAAATTTAGTTTGATTTAAAATACACATGAAGTTGCGTCATATTTATAGTACGGTAATCGGCAAAATTTATTAACAGGTGATGTACCGCTCATAATAATATAATTAGTCAATATTTAGTTAATAAATTTGTTCATTTATAAAATTCATAAAAAAACATTAAAGTGCGACTACTAAATATTAATTATCTCATGTCTGCAAATCCAATATAATTTAGTATTTTATCCTGCACCTTTTGTTTTACGCAAGTATTTTTGACGACTGGAAACAAAACTCATTTTAGTCATAGCTATTTAAAAATTTGGTATTAAAAAGTTAAAAATTATTTACTTTTTAAATTGTATTCGTATTCAGTTTTGAACTATATGAATATAAAATTTATACAAATTGATTCAATATACAAAATTTACAGTTTTTAACTAAATGATTTATTAACATTTATCGTCCTGAAAACTTTCAGTATTATAATATATCGCCAATTTGAAATACCGATGCAAATTAAATTCTCCCCGAGGCTGTACTAGAGCTAGGTAAAGCCTCCATTAAGTACTGTACAAGGTAGAATATTGCCAGATAGGGTATCATTAAGTATTGTATAAATATAAAATTTCATTAAAAATTTCAAAAAGTTGTAATGTTTTCTTCACAAAAAGCATTACTGTAGAACTTTATAAAAATAGCAAGTTGTTTTAACCAGGTCACTTGGCAAAGTCAACCTAGGCTATACAAGTTTGTACAAAACTTAATCCTAGCTTCCAAAGATAACTCGCTTGGAGAAAACTATTGTAACTTAGATTAATGCTAAAAATAAAATTAAAAGGCTTTAATAAAAAGGACATACTAATTAGTGGTTCTCCATGTAAAATCTTATATTTAGCTAGTACCACTATTTAAATGATTGATATGATCTAGTTTATTTATGTTTAATTTCATGTTCACACAGAATATATAAAAACTTATGGCTAATATTAACTGATCAATTAATTTAGGACAATTAAAGGAAACAATCCAGGATTTCTGGCATTTACCCATAAAATGTTTATTGTGATTAAGGTAGCCACGGGGTTTATCTGGAGTAATAGCAACTCATTTACTGCTTGCATCAGTAATAAAAGAGTAATAAAACCCTCTAAACGGTTCTTACAATCAATATGAATCCATTTCATTGGTATAGTTTATGTTTGCATTAAAAATCTCTTTTATCGTTTAACCAGCTGGCAGAATAGCACAATTTCTCACATTTAATTTTCCTCTGTATTTTCACATACTGTAACGGAGAAAATTGTGAAATCTGTGCAAAAAATGTGCTTTTTAGAGACTTTTGAGCTGTGAAATAAATTTGGGTCATTCATATATTAAGGGATCAACAGAAAGGGTTTATGAGCATATTTAATTTGCCCCACATGCTTCCATGTCAAAGCTGCCTATTATAAGTACGTTACTGATACCGAAGCCTTATCACACCTTCTTTACGAAACTACAGATCACAATAAAAGTTTTCTTTTTTGTTTCTTGTGTCATTTAAGGAACAGTAACAGACCGGTTAAGAGTAAGAATACATAATTTTGCCACAAATACACAATATACTACATGTAATTAAATATAATTTAAGTAATAACAACTTTTGGCGTAAATTGCTTTACTACAAAAATGTTTTGTTGCTGTTTTGAAATGCAAATAGTGTAACATTGTAAAAGGTGGTTTTTACATCTACTGTACACAACATACAAGAGACTGAGCACTGAGACCATTTAGTGTAATTCGATCTAATGAACGCTGTTATGAATGAATGCGGGATAAATGCGCCTATTATATGCATCTTGTACATACGATAATTAACTAAGCCAATTACTGTATCTGAATGAAGTCGCTGAGAATGGTATCTTTGGGAAAGAGCTTTGCACTGATACTGCAGATAATGTTTTGTGATAATAATATCTTAGTTAAGTAGATTAAGGATGTGAGCCAAACAAATTTTTGCTATAGTGTCATACAAATATAAGCAATACACCATTCTGCATGCATTATTAGGAGATGATTCAAAACCATTTACGAACAGAACAAAGGAGATTCGACTGAGGTAAAGTAGAGGGTAAATTAAACTATCCCTTTCCTTTCAGTCGGGGAAAAAAGGTAGATTTCACATGAGGCTGTCAAAACTAGAAGACGCATTCAGATTATGAACTTAACTCTGTTGTCAAAAAGTGATGGATGAGACATTGGTAGCTAAACTAAGGGTGGAGAATTTTATTTCGCAAAGGTTCTTAACTAGCTAATTTATAAAAAAATATTTGGTCGACTTCTGAAATAATTTTACGCCCCGCAGATTTATTCCTCTGGTAAAGGATTATACCATCGGTTCAGTTAACCTCCGTTAACTCAACTTTTGATGACCCAATCCGCCTGGTCTACTTATTCTCATAATTTACTCAACTCCCTCCCTGGTAATATCTTTTAGATGAAATCTTTTGGGTATTCCAAACACCTAACTTTAAACCCTCTGCGGTATTGACAAAATGTTTCATATTATTATATTAGTAATACCAATAATAAGAATAAGTTTGTACTTTAAAAAAATTATGTTTAAATAAGTGACAAATTTATACTACCAATTTCATATGCTTACACTCAGAAAATTCGATAACGACGGAAGATGTTAAATAAACGGTACTTTTACTGGGCTAGTATAATATTGACTGTGATACGGTAGCGATAGTAGCCGCTTTTCCCGCCTAAAATGTTTGGTGCTGCGGAATATATTGCTTTATGGTCGACACTCTCGGTTTGCTTGCGATATGCAATCAGAAGTTAGTTCTTTGTCAAGTTTCATCATCACAAGTTCTCTATAATGGCACGTATTCTTTTTGGATTGGGTTTGCTCTATATTTTTGTGGTGGTAAGCATGTCATTATGCCCATTACTAACAATAAGAATTATATTACATTATAACATTTAAAAAGGCTATTGTAACTATTGTACCACATTTATGAATTCTTATTAACATATAGCATGAAGCATGGTGGAATTCATAGTTCAATTTATTATCCAGGATTGATCATTTGAAATTTAATAGGATTTAGGACATTACTTACTGCTATATGTTAATAAAGCAAATAATAAATAAAAATGTCTCTCTTGGTCGAGCGCTCATCAAAGTAAAAACTCTGCTTTACATGGCTACTCCTGTCAAAGTGTACAAAATTCATTTCAAATAGATCACAAAAAATAAAAATACGAGTAAAATTAATCAGTTAAATATTCCTGCAACACTTTTCTTAAATTTTAAGTGGCTGAGGGTTTTTATTCCAGAAGGCAGATCATTACATTATTTGGCCCAAAGTGTCTATATGCCATTTTCCCCTGCCTCTAAACTAGTCCTTGGCTAATGAAACAGACCATCCTATAGAGTACAGCGCTGACTCACCTCTTGTCAAAAACCAGCTGATATTCTGCCCACCCCGTCATATCACATCATTACGTTTCGAGGATCACAACTCTCTTATTCGGGTGTCAATAAGCTAAGACATCAGTTTAAGACATAACTAATCAACCCGCCGAAGTCAAAGTTGACAACAATACAAGTCCATGTCAAAGTTACTTGAAAATTTACATCTGGGGGGGGGGGGTCCTTTTATATATGAACACCCACAAACCAGTTTCTGAACATAAGTGGACATAAGGGACTGACAAGTGTTTATTATTTGTTCTTTTACTGCAAAACTGTATCAAATTAGTTTTTTCATCCTTTTCTTTAAGTTTATCTTTTACTGATAACAATTTTATTTATTTTCTATAATGGAACATATTTATATTCCATTCATATCACTGTTTGAACAAAACTCCTAACTGAAGTAATTTTGCAATCGAACTATAATACTCGTAATAATGGAAACAAATTAAATACGCGTTAAAAGAACCGTTAAATTTCCAAAATTTATGGTAGAAGAGGTTCAAAATTTACTGTTATTTAAGCTTAAAATTAATACTCTTCATGATTTGGCTTTGATTTTGAGTTATGGTTGAGTATGGTATAAACTATGGTGTATTCGGATTAAAGTATCACTTAAAACACAATCAAATTATTTGGAAACAGTTATAGTTCATAAGCTCGCAAATGAAAGTTTATCTTATTGAATAAAACCTCAAAAATGGTCCAAAGAAAGAATATCTTAAATTTAAAGTCAAATTAAAAATGAAATATAATTTGTTCCAAAGTTATATAAATACTTTTCTAGATTCAAATATATATCTCTATCATAAAATGTGAATCTATTCTATTAAAGAGATTCAAATATTCACAAGTTAGTCTCTATAATTTCTAATCTCTTTTTATATAATTTTACCACGTCTTTTAAAGAATACCTGTAATGAATATTAATCAAATTTAATATGCTTTCCTCTGAAAATTGTCACTTTCCATATATCCTAAGAATATATACCACGCATGTTCCTATGATTATTCGCTTAAAGTCATGTAAAACTGGAACTATATTTTAAATTTATTAATCAACTTCACAAAAAACTCAGATTTGTTTTTATACATTTGTATTATTGTAAAAACATCAAATTTGATGAGAAACAGAATTTTATTAAATGTGCAAAACCCAAATATTTCCTACTTATAGAAAGTCCCTTGTGACCTTCGATCTTCTAATCTCACTCTATCTAACTCCACTTGAACATTCTGTATACAATGTATTGCAGGAACGAAAACCCTTTTCCACCTAGTTCCCGTCCAGATTACGTAATATCCGTAGGGATATACGTAAGGCTCGGAAGCCCTACGATGGTCCAGTACCCAAACTTTCAGGCAAGGTTCTCTTACTCATGCCAATTATTGTTACGAACCAAAAGTATAAAACACGATCGAGAAAAGCACCGAGTCTAATGTAATGTCGCGGAAGCCGGTTCAGTCTAAGTCAATATAGCCTTTATTACATCGCTCCGACCGAACTCCAATCCTTCGTTTAGAAGTTACATAACATGTTTTAAACTACTATTCAAACTTACGACTAATTTCTTTAGTATTCTAATATTTTTTGCCCTGTATTTTATTTAAAACTAGCTGTTCCCGCTGCTTCACACGCTTTTCATAAGCTTTTGGTAGAGTTTAACTTGTTTCCACGATCAAGAACATTTGTGTATGTTTATAGCCATTGTACGCGCACTTTATTATGTGTGGTCTAACAAGATTTAATGTCAAGCAGAAATTTATCTTAAAGACGAATATACATCATAACTTAGCGCCTTAAAATAGTGTTTGGCTATTTAATACACTTAACTGTCTTGTAGTTGCAGTTTATAGCGTGCAGGTGCTTTGAAAACATATCTTTATAGAAATACATGTACATAGAAATTTTCATAATGATCGGTCAAATAGCTTACGATTCTATAAAGGACATACAGGCAACGTATCAGAATACTAAAATCTGGGCAACCCAGGAACAACATATCACTAACCGCAAATGTACAGATATTGGAGTGAAAGGTCGAATCGAAAGGTCTAGTACATTGCGAAGGATGACTTTTGAAGTGGGTGAAGCTCACTTAATGTTAAAGAATTTTACTAGGCTTGAGAATGAAAAATTGATGTCCCCTGTCCGTTTTGACTGGAGAGGTTGGAACAAATCTGGAATTCCCTTCTTCCAAGGTGGCATGATTGAGATGCAGCCCGCTTCCCTCCTCTGGGATGTCGACAGGAAACAGCTATAACCCCAACCTTATCCGTCCTGTATGTAGTGTTACTACGGGGTTTCTGAACTTTTTCCTATTGAAAAAAACTTTTATACTAATCCTTGTAAAAATCACTTGTTATCATTAAAAAACAACTGTCGGTAAAGTAACATATGCCTTATTTTGCATATTATTTTATTACCGATTTCACGACATTTTCTGTAGGTATCGAGAACCCAGGACATCTCTGGGGCCGTGAATTCTGCAAGTGCCACGGTGAGGGACATCTCATCTACAGCCTCGGACGCAGTCTCTAACACAGCCTTCAATGCTGTGAGTGGCACAGTGGGTTTCGTCGAAGACGTTCTCATACAGCCCAGCGACGTCAATGAGGCGGTGGGAGGTCTACTGACTACTACCAATAAGACCACCACTGATCTCGGAACTGCTGTTCAGAGATTGGGCAACGACCTTACCAGTGGACTTATGTCCATCTTTGCGAAACTGACCCAAAGTGGTTAAACGCAGGGAGTAATCTTGTGAAGCTCACTAACAGTTATATTTAGTTATATTTAATTGTGTGCGTACAGTAATTTGAAATGTTTTTATAATATGATATGTTTGTTATTTGTCCTAATAAATGATAAGGTTTCTCTAATTCCTTATTTAAACAGAACTCAAATTTTTTATAGTGTCACTCAGGTAGGTGGGACGTGTTTTTTCTGTATATATTTTGTATATTGAGAGCGAATTGAACTATAAGCTTTTAATTAATACACCATAAAACTTAACTTTTTATGTAAGATAGATTCACCGAGTGTTTTAGAAATCTTTTAATAAGGAGGATATATCAAGAATTATTGAGCCAGAGACTTGATGTTTTACATTCAGCTTAATTATTACGTAGGCAAGGTCGAGTTTTTAATGTCCATATTTCTGTACTAAATTAAGCCTGTTACGCTTCATGTGGTCTGGCGTACTACTATGCTTTTACTAATTTATTACAAAATTACGAAGCTTTTTCACCAACATATTTTACCTTAGTTCTTGAAAGTCATCATTTTATTGAAAAAAAAACGATCTGTAACAGTATCTGGAAGATGACATAGCTAAGAAGTCTTACAAATACATTTGTTAAGGTATGTTTTGATTACGAAAGTGCTGTTCATATTTGTTATAAAATGTATTTAAATGCGGATTTCGTGTAACAACACATTATGAAAATCCAAGAATTGAATTAATTGTAGTTGGATAAAATATTTTCCTGGAGATATTAATACATTCTACATACTGGCATCCCATAAATGGGCGAGTTTTAAAGTATAATTTGAAGTAGAATCTATCTAGGACAAAAAAAGGTAGACTCATCTCAATAAATTTTACACCAAGAGAAATTTAACTACATGTTTACAATTGTTCCTAACCGAGCATAAACATGATTAACTTAACTACTACCTTAGCCAAGGAGTCACACTTTCTTCTCACCAAAACTACACAATTAATATTTGAAGATTTGGTAAATGCAACGAACATTTATGGAAATAAATTATTCCAATTTGCCTAGAGAGCAATGACCCTGTTGAAGTTAGAATTCGTTTACTCACAGTGGGGACATTTGGCTTAAAACTTTTTTAGTTGTTACTGTAGGTGACATAAGTAACAACAGTAAAAATGATAAATGCAGTATTGTACTAGTTATTGTCGAGAGGACTGGTGAAATAGAGGAAAAGTTTGAATGCTTAATATAATGCATTACTTTAAAATAACTTTACATAAAAAAGGTATTTATTTCCCTACCTCTCTGTATTGTTAGAACTTGTAAAATAGTGCAATAGCATAATTACATTTTCCATGTTACTATACTAATAATACATAAGTAACATCAAACTAATTAACGGATTTTGTAAAATGTAACTCCCGTTACGTGTGAGAAAAAATATCTAAATGAGGAATTTAAAATGACTACATATATAACGCATTTTGCAACAGGTTTTGAAGGTATAAAAAGGTATTTTCATGATTCAGGATATTGGAGGAACCATCGGTGGTCAATAGAATTCCAAAGAGGGGTAAATATATGGCGGTTTAGATATCGGCTTTCATCCCCCAGCCAACCCTAATATCATCTCTACCCTCTATCTCTGCACTCTGATGGTTGACACTAAGTCTGAAATCTCAGGTCCTCACTTCCTCTTGATGAATTTCCCTAAGCGGTTTATTTCAACCCAGGTGTATGAGGTTTTGTGAGAGAACATTTAAATACTGTCTTCAATTTCATTTCATCAGCAAGTATTTGTAGTTTGTCTTGAATTTCGTCCAGTATAACAAAAATTCTGAAGGCTTTAAACGTAAAAATAACGCAGTAAATGCATTTGACAAAGTCGAGGTAGATTTACATACTTTAAATTATGTGAATGATAACTAAATAAAAAAAAAAAAAAAAAAAAAAAAAAAAAAAAACTTAGTGACTCCTGACTAAATGTTTCTAAAAATTAGTATTTTAGACAAGCATAATGTTGGACTGAATGTTAGGCTTTGGGGTTTGTTATGTTTAAGTATCATTATAATAAGGCATTTTAAACTCTCAACGTTACCGCTATGGGTTGTTAAGGTAAACGTGAGGAAAATAAGATATACACAATAAAGTCAGATCTACATCAGCATAGGCAATTTTTGAATGAAGGAAACTTTGAGATTCATAATGATTGTCATCTATGCGTTTGTAAGTCACAGCATATAGTCAGAAAATACAGGTAAAATTCGACCATCTCGTAATTAAATGACGCCAAAATTATGTAATTGCTATTGAAGAAATAATGCATTTAATTTATGAATGAGTGGTAATCATCAGAAAGAAATAATAGTACGGGAGCTAGCAACGCTTCTAAAACAAGAATTTCAGGTCAGCTGAAATTTTGATATGCTGTCTTTCTTGCTCTTTCGGTTGGAGTCCGGGCTATCTGGCTGGCGGTAGTGGTGGCGTTTATTAATGCGCATCTTACCTGCACAGGTAAAAATCCTGGAGCGCTTCGGCAAATGGACAACATGGCGTCAGTCTAAAGTCACATGTTTGTTTTAGATTTTGTGTTATTTGTGATGTTTATTTATTAATTTCGCTACAATCGCCAGTGGTAAAATGAAATGTGTTTCTGTAATTAAAAAAAAGCACTTCAAACTGTCTCTCTCCAACCACCTGTCTCATTTATTTCAGTAGGCAGTTCAATGTCACGGTACTTTAATTTATATTTTAAAAACGTATATTCAAAACTTCCTGGCACTTCTTCAGTTTATCAACCACGAAAAGAATGATTTTATCTTTATGTCCTTTACAGAAACACATTTCATTTTACCACTGGCGATTGTAGCGAAATTAATAAATAAACATCACAAATAACACAAACACAAAACAAACATGTGACTTTAGACTGACGCCATGTTGTCTATTTGCCGAAGCGCTCCAGGATTTTTATCTGTGCAGGTAAGATGCGCATTAATAAACGCAACCCACTACCGCCAGCCAGATAGCCCGGACTCCAACCGAAAAACCAAGAAAGACAGCATATCAAAATTTCAGCTGACCTGAAATTCTCTCTCGAAAACGTTGATAGCTCCTATACTATAAGCTGATATTAACTTAGTTACTGGATTGCCAGAGCATCATATTTGTTTTAGTAATCAGCTGGTTTAATATCATAACCTAACGTAACGTAACCAAACATACCACAAACGTTAACTAAGTTATACTCTCATTAAGTTGACATTGGAGATTTGGAAGCTCGTAATGAAGAGCTCTCTAGTATAAAGTAAAAATATATTGACGAAAGTCTATTTTAAAATTTGGTTTCTACATTTCCTTACCACGCACTCTCGCGTTATGATACCCTCGTAAATTACCAGTAACGTGAAGTCCCAGTTTCCATCATATGGTGCCGATTTCAAATTCACCAGTATTGAATTTCGTTCTTCTAAAAACTTAAAAATTCTCTGCACTTTGGTTAATAGACATTTATCCAAAACTGGTCAATTGTTTTCGATTACATTTTCATCCTTTCCCAATGTTAAATAAGTGTTAGTAAGATAACACTAATGCCGTAACAATTAATGTAACACAGACACGTAGTTTACAATAAGGCGAATAAAATTTTGATAATGCTGGCAATGTAAATACGTGGTGTCAATATCAGCTAAATAAGTGAAACTATAAAGAATGTAAATAATGATGTATTTGATCATTTTATTGATATTAGCCTTACAAAAACCAACTAGCGCCCATATCACTAACTTTAAACCTGATTTTATTTTGTGATACAATGATCTCTTCTATAATTTTTAATCCTGTCCACATCCGCGTAGGGCCTTTCCAAGAGGAAATATCGTACATATGCGGTCAATGAACTTCCTGGCTTAGTGTGTAGTAAAAACTATTTTGAAAGATGGCATGCTATAGGAACTAAAAGGAAGTAAAAAGTGTGACATTTGGGAGGAACTTTGGTGGAGAACTCCGATTCCACCTCAAATTATTGATTATATCACAATTTTAGGAGCTGATGATAAAAGAAATCTTTGGGAACATTTCTAGCCGTTTAAACTTAAACGTTAAAAAACACTTTACACGTGGTTACCAGACCCCAAAAAGAGAGGTAAAATATTTTAGGTTAAACTAATTCCTATTCTGGCTGCAGAAATAGAACCTACACTATTCTCAATCTTAAAATCTTTAGAACTGAAATGCTTTAAAAACTGTTTAATGCCGTCTGGGAATGAATGAAATATTCCATTTAGAAGCGTATGAACTGCACACATGATACACTGATCGTGGTACCAAGACCTGAGAAAAACAATACATTCACCGAAGTGTAATTATGCTTGCAAGCTGAACCCGTATCTCTCACACAGTATAGCATTTTATGAAGACCCTACTCCAACTCAGCAAACATTGTAACAATTAACGACCTACACGAGAACCCTGCTAGCCCTGTCCCGCCATTAAAACACAGTCGAACTCCACTTATAGAGGCAAATCACGTGCTTCCGAGTCTCATTTGGCTTCTTTACTTAGCCAGAACGATGTTAATATCATAGAATTACGTTCTCAATAATTTTTGTACATTAAGTCATGCCTGAAACCCTCGAAATTCTTGCTGACATTTAGGAGTGTAATACTCTTCACAAAGAGTTTATCAAAGTAGCCCTGTATAAAAATGATTACGCTTGCCTTCCACCAAAGTATTGTCGAAAGGCCTGACTATCAGCTGATTGATTAAAAATGTTGAATGTCCCTAAAGGCTGTTTTGTACGGGTAGAATACTGGATTGAGTAGAGTACCTTCTACTACTAGTAATGCAAATAATGCTACTAATAATACTTCTAATTTACTTGAAATGTAGAGTAGGCAGTCGAGTGAACAGTAGAGTCCAATTTTTGTTGTGGGAGAGGTGATAGAGCAGAACCACTCTATCACCGTGCTAGTCGCTCATAGACAGCTGAGTGAACTTTACTCTATTAAAACCGTAGATGGAGAAGAGGAAAAGGATGATAATAAGATTCTGGACACGTCACATCGTTATATGTTACAAAAATAGAACATTATGTTTCGAGGATCGAAATCTACCCTCATCCTCAGGTTTCAAAACTGTAATACGTATGATTACACTTGCACAAAAAACTTATCTTGCAGTTCATAACCTCACACTAAACTAAATTTGACAAAAAGATTATTCGTCAAAAATCGAAGAAACCATTGACTGATCCAACAGCATGAAGTCCAAACTTGTGACAATGAGCCCAAGTGGTATCACAAGACATCACTTCACACGCACCAGGGAAGGTAGAATTTTTGTGACATTTAACGATGACAAACTTCCAAAATCTTATCGCCTTTCAAATCTGCGTTATGAACAGCAAATTTAAATAAAGATCGACCCGTTTAACCTGGGGTAAGCAAGTTCCATGTAAGCGTATCGATGTACACAGGATTCAAATAAATATTCTTATGTGTTAATCTATACAGGAACTCTTCAAAAATTAGTTACCTTCAGTAAAAAGGGGAAAGTCTTATTTCCAGGCCATTTATTGATATACAGTAGAAAGATTTTATACTGAGTGCAATTTTAAAGCAAGGTTTTGACTAAACATGATTATCCACAACTTATAATAACATCATCATTGATTCAGAAATAGAATTTTGGTAAATTAACAAACTTACGTAAAGTTACAGAAACTCAATAAAATATTATTCTTTACTAAACCTATACATGCATTTGCAGAAGCTTTTATTTATTTATTTAAATTCCCACGGTATAACCATTTTGCAAATTAAACTACTTAAGATGACTAACAATAGCAAATGTTCATAAAAATAGTACGGTATGAAAAACCAAATTCAACAACTAACCATTCCTATGACATAATAAATGAACAGGCATAACAAAGATATAACTAAAACAACTTTGTTATGTTTCACCTTTGTTCGTGTGAAACATAACAAAGGTGGTATCAATAACAATAGTACAATAATAAGTAATAATATAACAATTAGTAAAAAATAATAATGCAACAACGACAACAATAACAATGATAACATTAATAGACTAAATAAATCTACCAGCATGATTCTTTTTTTTTTAATATGTGGCGTTTAAAAAAGTATACAAAAAATGTTTCCAACTCGCTCATGCAATATCAGACACAGTCCAACAACGTCAGACAGTTCCAGTCATGTTCCGACTCTATTTCATCTGAGCTGCATAAAATATCACCTTCACGTGATAATAGCCGCTGTAAATATCTGATACTGTTTCCCACTACTCACTGGGATGTGCTCTTTTATATATTTTCCCCTAGAGGTCAAATCAGAAATATTCCTTCAGTACAGAACCGATATGAAGATGTTTTAATTGCTTCATACTGGAAAGAAAATGTATTAGCAAATACATTAAACCTGTTTAAAAGTGAAAATTATAGGCTCCAGTCTTATAGAATTACTATAAAAATTGGGCTACAAAGCGAGTTCCAGACCATATAGTTTATAATATGCAGTTATCTGTTAACGAATAAAACAGAAATACGTATTAGGTTTATATAAATATGTAACGATGAATATAAACATAATATTAGACTCTGTTAATCAGTACTCCCAATATTAAACAGAAACAATGCGACAAATGATGCGGTGTAGAAACATTATAAAAGGATATAAACACTCTGGTGTCTTTATGTGTTAAGTTAATGCCCTTGCAGTTAGTTGGTTATTTTTAAATATGTGGCTCAAGTTATTTGTCCAGCAGATTTTTGACTCTGAAGTAAACTAACAAACGCTTACTCATTCATAGCAGTGCAATGGAGATCCGACAACAGCAGGTTT
Organism: Homalodisca vitripennis; assembly: GCF_021130785.1. Classification (NCBI taxonomy): domain Eukaryota; kingdom Metazoa; phylum Arthropoda; class Insecta; order Hemiptera; family Cicadellidae; genus Homalodisca; species Homalodisca vitripennis. The sequence goes on from NC_060207.1 coordinate 189,524,804, forward strand.
TCATATGACTGTGTTGCTGAAATTTTGATATCAGTAAAAATATTATTAATATGTTTTAGTGAGACGCCTACTTTAAATTCTACACGTGTTCTTGGCGGTGTGACCTCTACTGACACCCCCACTCTAAACTACAACTTCTATAATCTTATACAGTGAAGGTTCAAAAACTGTTTCCGTTTGGTGTTTGCCAATATATATCAAGAATGCGATCTCCAACATAACCGTAGTCTTATTATACAATCCAAAATTATAAATTCGGAAAAATTCACGTATTTCATTCACTCAACCCAAGAGCTGTTATATCGCATGAGAAGAAAATACATGAAAATAAAGTTCTTCACCTCTATTAATAACCTTGCGTTCTTACATTACGAATATCTTATAAATATCTTTCTTAATTACTGGGATAATTGGAAACTAATTACCATTAGCTAGTTACCGAATACCCCCATATTTCACAAAAAGTTTTACTGTGGTACAAATCAGTACTGTATTTTAACTAGCCAATGAAAGAATAAAGTGTGGAGGTTTATGTTATGGTTAGAATTTTACGAGGCAATAAAAATTAAGTTATCGTCGATCCAGTACATCGGACGAACCAATGGCGGTAAAAGGGGTTTAAGGTAGCGTTAAATATATAGCGATTTGGATATCGCCTTTCACCCTACAGTCTCTCAACCCATTCCCACCGCTATTCATAAACTTTACAAGAAAATATATATAGTTCATTATATACGTGATTGGAAAAGATGAAGATTTTACAATGGTGTTTGTAAACACATAACTTATTTAAAAATAGCATTCACTCATATGTATGTCGTTATCGTACGGAAAAAAAATTTAAACTTGCACATTTATTTAATTTTTATTAAATAATAACTCAACTTAGCCATACTTTCAAGTTTACTGTAAGTGTGGAAAACAAATATTTTTTACTTTTACTAAAATAAAAAAGTGAAAAATTTGAGTTTTTGACTGACAATTAATTGAGTAACTGAATCCATCGCCTGATATAAAGGTAACAGTATAATTTAATTTCAATTAAAATTGGTGAACAAAAGTATCATTCCACCAAAACACGACACTGGTATCCATGCTAACCAAGAGCAATTAATTTTTGACTGTTCATTATTTATTATCTGTCTCACGTGATTGAACGACGACTACATTTTTCTAAATTCTAAAGTAAAATACATTGTCAAACAGTATTTAATGTCTATTGAATTTATATTCGTATGGATTGCAATATAAAATAATTAAGTTTCAATGCAGAGTAATAAAAATGTATGCTCTCTCCACCGGATCTATATTGAGGTCTACTAACATTTACCGAGCGAGAACGCTAACCACGGAGATGTCATATTTTGTGTATCAGTTTTACATTTGTTACTTTTCTACGCTAATTATTTATTTGAATAAAAAAAATCGCATGGAATGGAGCAATACTCAGCATAGTTTATCACAATGTATTTATTTTGAAAAATAATTTTTGAAATATTAAGTACACTTTATTTATGTAGCATTTTAAAATTTTACTAATTTTTGCTCGATACTCATTAACAGTTTTGGGGTTGCAAGTGGGCGCTGAAGACATTCTATATGGCATCGATATGGCTGATAAGCCCGTACGTTACATCAAAATGACCCTTCACCTGTATCAGCTGATATAGAGGCAAGGCAGAGTCAGTAATCCCCAACTCCTAAGGTTATCACTGTACGACTCTCTATGTTTAAAATTATTCTGACTGCTGTAACGTTTACGTAATCTGTTTGGCTACTGATCGAGATTTTAGTCAACCGAAAATTTTGGATTTTTCTACGTTAGAAGCGCGCCTGACGTGGCTCGGATACTCATTAACAGTTTCGGGGTTGCAAAAACTGCCTATCCACCCGCGTGGGCGCTGCAGACATTCTATATGGCATCGATATGGGTTACGTTGCACCAACTGACCCTTCACCAGTATCGGCTGATAAGAGTTGGCTGTTTCATCTGGATTGTGAATTGTTTCAAGTGGATACGAGCGTCTAGTGTGGACGTGACATTTAAGGTCACTCGAGCTGGATCCTGTGTACCGACAACTCTTTGAATGAAGAAGCCCTCTTCTTGCCGAAGATTTTCAGCATTTCGCTATTTCTGAGAAGAGGTAAGGCAGAATCGAAATTTTGGAATAAATTTAGTTAAAAAATTCTTAGGAATACTGCTGTTTTCGTAATCGGAAAATTTAAAAGCTGATTACTTAACGTGGTCCTTTTCGCTAAAAACATAAGCATTTCCGTGCATTTCAAATTTTGCTATTTTTTATATGTTTTACAAAATTTGTAAACATTTTAAGCATTACTAAGTGTTAGTTTGATTGAATACGATCAGTAAAAATATACTTTAAGACTCAGTAAAGTTGGAATGACCCAGTAGCAAGATTAATGAGACAAGTTTACAGTTTAGGAGATGATAGCCAATTTGTACTTTATAAGCACAACACTGATTTTTCTTGAAATTAATTTTGAAATTTTTCCTAAAAAAGAAATAGATCGTTAGCTGCGTTAATTTATACTGAGGACGAAAAAAGAGAGGGTTTAAGAAGGTTAAATAAAAATAATAAATGCAACATTAAATTTTCTCAGATTATATTTTTTTTAGTTCAATGATCTTAAAACCGATCGTCAGGTACATATGTTACAGTTATTATCATCGTCAGGTAAGTATATATATATATATATATATATATATATATATATATATATATATATATATATATATATATATATATATATATATATATCACATCACATATAGGCACTTTCAGTCTCCTAAATATATATGTGAAAGTGCCTCTATGTGATTAGCTAACGCTTAAGATTTATTTACGAGCCTGAAAGTTGGTATCACCTTTACCGCGGAACGAATGAAATACCTTATTACAACAGCCGGAATACTAGTAAAGTGCGTCCATTGCAGTCAAAGTGTTAAAATATCAGTTAAAATGAAATAGTCTTTATTGCATCAGACAATTTGTTCAGTTGTATTGGATGCGTCAGTCATAAAGTTTATATGTAATACAAATTGTGTATATTGGTAATAAGGACAAACAATACATTAATTTTTACTTAAGTTACATTGATTGCACTAATATTTTTTTCAAATGTCATAATTCAAACTTCATTCATTTTACAGCGATTTGCCATGAACTCATCAACGGAATAAAACGCATTCAACACTAAAAGAGCTATTAGTCAAGCTTTGAAATCCTCTCTTGTTGCCTATTCTATGATAAATTCTGGGAGTCTGTTGATCACTTTGACACCAACGTGAAATGAAAGTTGTTCATAAGCCATCGTTCTGTGAACCTGTCAAAATATTCTCAAGCTTTACCTTCCTCTTGTATTAATCGTATATATTTATGAAAGTCACTAGCTGTATCAATTCACATTTGTATAGCCAATACAGGGCCATATCCAGGATTTAAAGGCAAGGCAGAGTCAGTCATCCCCAACTCCTGAAGGCATCAATGTAATACTTTCTATGTTTAAAATTATTCTGACTGCTGTAACGTTTTCGTGCTGCTTTGGCCTGATCAACCAAAAATTTGAAAATTTTTCTACGTCAGAAGCGCGCCTGGCGTGGCTCGATACTTCTTAACAGTTCGGGGTTGCAAAAATTGCCTATCCTCCCGCGTGGGCGCTGCAGAAATTCTATCTGGATCAATGGAGCACTCTTCTTTTTGCCGAGGATTTTCAGCATTTCGCTATTTCTGAGAAGAGGTAAGGCAGGTCCGACATTTTAGATGTTTGAAAGATTTAAACGCTGATTACGTAATATTGATCTTTATATATTACTCATGGTTTGAAAACCATTTGTTCGTTTCAGTAAAAATTGAACGGATGTATTATTGATTTATTTAATTGATGTTAAACAAAACTCATCTTTCTTTTCAGTTTAAAACTAAATACTACTTTATTGTTAATTTTAAAGGTTGTATTAAATATCAATTAGAATAATGTTTTGAATCATTAAAACATTATTGGAGGTGAATAATAATTATAATTAGGTGTCTGACCTCGAGATAAATATCTGGGTACAAAATGTCTTTTGATACATACTAAAAGTTGAATTAGTTGTATAGTTTTCGTTTTGGCTTTTAAAGTGAGCTTAAATATTAATGGATTTTTTTAAAGGAGAGGCTGATCCCCTTTTAAGCTTTATTCTGTCCGTCCTCATGGCCCACTGGCCTGTGCGAGGATCTTATCAAACAGAATAAAGGGGAGAGTCGATACAGTACGAGGGTGATGGTACTGATAAAAAGTGCAACGGTCACAGACAGGATCTAAACCTGCGCTATCTCTAACTCAGGCCCAAAGTCCAACGACTATAGAGACTATTGAAACTTGTTTCATAAAGTGTTATACTTAAATGTTATGTTTAAATGGCACCTTTCTAAAGGTCTTGAATATAATTGATAACGTTTTAAATATGATTGTCGAAACAAATTTTATGTGAGCTAAACCATATAAATAACTTCAAATGCGAAACATTTAATTCTCAAATATCGCCTACTTACAATTTTACTCTATGTAATTAGATTTTTTTAGAATTAGTGTTCTACATATTCTACTGAGGTAGTTACAAAATGTTTTGCTACTGGAATTATTAAATGTTATAATGTATTTATATTTTACATATCTTAAAAAAATAAAAGTATTGAAGGTAAAGATTTACTCCTTATAGGTAACCTATGTACTTTACAGTATATTGTACCGTAACTTACTATACACCTTGATAATAGCTGATTACTGTTTTGTTCTAGTAATTAAATTCTGACTGAAATATTTCCATTCATTTTAATGTCTCTAGATAGTTACAGCTCATTTGGGTAATTGTTCAGTTCCGTTTTATTTGTCCAAACGTTTTTTTATTTGTAACAAAACTATACCGTACCTTGTTTGTTTTAAAACGCTTGTAACGTATATTTGGTATTATACTTCTCCCTGAGTGATCGCCGGAGCGTGGCACTGCCTTCTTTTGGAGCCGAAAGCCTATTTCAAATTTGTATTCTGTGTAGCTACCTCATAATTTTATTCCATAAGAAAAGTGTGGGTACAGTTCGAGGACTTTACCTGTGCGCGTGACCTTGAGTGTGTGCTGATAGGCGGGAGGGGTGGCGGGGGTAGCATTATGCGCTGCGTCCCGAAAACATTTCCTGTGACTCATGGGTAAAACCCTCCTGTCAGGAATCGCATTGGCCCAAGTAACCCACCACACTCGCTAAAATCAGTCTGTTTTGTGACAGTGGTGATTGTGGTGGAATTAAATAATAAGATAATGCCAAATAATAGCAATAATAGGACTTATCCTTGTGTTTCCGTTGTTATAGTGTTGTTTAACGTGTTTTTGAAAATAACGTATTTGTCAATACTAATCTGCAAATCGAAATCGTGAGTTTAAAGTCGTTAAAGCGATTGTTGCGCCTTCATCTCAGCGGCTGGCATGTAAACGCAACCCGCCACACAGGTAGCGTTTACTCGTTGAAAGGGTAGTATTAGGGCCCTACGAGCACAGCTAAATTCCTCCAACTGTATGCTAGCCCAAAAATAGGGCACTTTTATAACATTTTAAAAACAACGCTTTGCTAAGTTACGCAGACAAAAAATACTATTGGCAACTATGGAACATATCACGTCAATATGATCTCTTCAATTTAGCTCTGTATCGAGGTGCATTCCTAGGAATGTAGTACAATCTACTTCCTCTATAAGAGATTTGTTCACTATGACAACTGGTACATTTAATTCTCTTCCTGTTGCAAGTTGACATGAATAAATATTGATATATCATTGTTGATTGCAAGGTGTGTTCGACACAGGATTGAATATATGAACTGATTTCAATTGACGATTTCCAGACGACTTACAGTTGTGACATTAAGAGATCCACTTTAAATAGTATTATTCAAATTGTTGACCTAAATCAAAAAAAGAAGGGGGCCTGAGGGACCCGAATGTATATTTTTACTTTATGTGTGATCGATTTTTTAATTTCGACACATTGGTACCCGTCTTCAAGAGAAGACTTAATCCACAGGTGTGGTAATCAATCCTCTAACATAGCAATGTTTAAATTCACGCAGCAGTATAGCATGATGGGTGCAGTCGAAGTCCTTGGACAAATCCAAGAATACACTGGGTGAATTCTCTCATCTGTCAAAAGCCTCGACCATCATAATCCACAGAACTGTGGAAAAATATGTTGCAAGCCAAACTGGGTAAGTGAAAATATATTTAAGTTTTCCACAAAGTTTAATATATTTCTTCAATATTTGATGCATCTCTAGCTATATTGTGTTGTTAACACCTTGAATGCGACACGAGTCATGTAGCCACCTTAGAAAACCCGGAATAGTGGTAATGTGTTAAAATGTGTCAAGCTAAGAAATATATAATTAAAAAAAAACATTATAATTTCATATTTTAAACTTTTTAGATACTTCTTTGCTTGAAATTTGTTTTTGACGATGGAAGGATTACGAAGGAAGCACGATTTTTCCGGACTTTTGCCATCGCTTAGTGATACAAAAAGTCAGTAATACTACGTTTCGAGATCTGCAATCTGATGTCTTCTTCAGTTGAATAACTAACCTAACTCACAATTATAATCCAGGTTAAAATAAACAAATCATACAGAACTATATGACACGCGTAATTCAGGAATCACAACCCCCAAGTTGTGTCAACTCCACTAACTCTAAAACAGGCACCTTTTAAAACATAACACAACCCTTATAACCAAAACTGAACTACAGAATATATCTCACAATAGGTCTGCATTTGCCGACCAACCACCTACGACTGACATTGGCGACTGGTGTATTGTGTTTTTTTTTTGGAGATCGTGTTTCATTCTCGATACCCTCCCTTTTAACCTCCACCAAAATTAGCGCAGCTGACGTTCGATTTCTTTCTTAAAAAAAAAAATTCATCTCTTGATTTCAAGAAAAACTAAGTTGGTGTGTTTATATAACGCAAATTGTTTCTGGGGTCCTAGACTATAACACTCTTCTTTACACATAACTATTCCCGTATCGCCTTAAAATGTGTATTAAAAATTGCTAAACAAATGAGAAAACAGTGTATCCACAGTGTTACAATCACATCAATACACCACACAATCCAAGTGTTTTATTCTTTAAAATGAGGAAAATAACGTAACATAATTTCCTGGGTTAAACGGACAACAACGTGGTCTGTTATCGAACACGATCACTGTTTCCAGATATCGCAAGCGTTAATGGGAATGCAACCCCTAGTTGTCTACGATCCATTTCCATGCAAATGCCGAGCGATAACAGAAACAATAGCGAGGTGTTGTCGAAGTCGGAACCATCCTGTATTGTGCCTAGTCAGTAACCCAACGCCTTGACGTTCTACTGTGTTCTCCATTTGCATTGTCTGTGTCTTCCTTGTGTAGTACTTTAAACTACATAATAGTATTCTTCTATCGCGTTATGGAAAATTGTTTTTACTGGATGTAAAATAAAAATATAATTATATCAAAATGATCGTAGTTTATGTTAGGCACCATTTCCAAATGGTTATATTACAAAGCTAATTATTTTTATTCATTCTATAAAATATTCAAATGATTAGACTTACATTTTCGATTTGAAAAAGTTTATGTACTTTCACTTACAATGGAACATGAAGAGAATGGGTGTGTAAAATGTAAAATTGTACGGTACTTAAACAGGTTGTTAATTTCTAATATTATCTGCTCACGATAAGCATGTCGAGCAAGTCGCAAAAATCATAGCGTCATTACGGGAACAAGCCCAACAAACACAGTCTTTTATTTTTCAAAAATTGGGAAGAAAATTTAATTAACAGTTTCTTTGGTATGATAAATATACGCGTATGATTTACATTCATTTACAACAAAGCTAATGTTTTTTATTCATTTCATAAAATATTCAAAGGATTAGTCTCAAAATGGATTTGAAAAGGTTTACGCAATATGTTTTCACTTACAATTAAACGTGAAGAGCATGGGTGTGTCAAATTGTACGATATCTAAACCTATTGTTAATTTCCGATATTATCTGCTCACGATAAGCATGTCATTAAACCTTAACGCCATTACGGGAACAAGCCCAACAAACAGTCTTTTATTCTGCAGAAGGTGGGAAGAATAATTAGCTATTAGTCAGCTATAGACTATGGCCTATAATATTGTTTATGATTGGCAAAATTTAATGTATTTAGACAGAGTGTTAAGAAAATTTCTAATATGGAATTAATTGGTCATCTCAGTGGATCAAATTAAAGTAACATTCTTTTGCTCTATTAGCGGATAGACATGCAATAGAAACAGTATTACCGAGCAGTAATGTAACAAATGAGGTGTTCCCTCATTTGATACCACTCAAAAGTTTGGTAGTTTTTAGTAGGTAAGAGTTCCTTTTGCTACCTACCTACTCTGAATGCTGCCGTTGTAGCTTTTATATTATTGATAAAAAGAAAATAACAGTAACGGATTTTGTTACGTACAGAAACATTTCAAAACTTCATAACTAAATGTTTGTAAAAATATAAGCTTTTAATAAATTTATCATGTATTACAAAAATAGAACACTATTTTTCAAAAATAAAATATATTCAATTCGTCAGCTATCAAAAACCCTAAAGAAGACGGGTTAAGTATACAGAATTAAATAAAAATAACCAAGCGATAATCTCACCAAAACCTAGCAAGAAATGGAACAGAACAATATTTGTATGTGGTTACCTTGTATACTAAGGTTTATTGGTAACTGAAGAAGAGGATGGATTCTAATGATCGAAACGTAGTGTTCTATTTTTGTAACATATAACGATGGAAATTCCGTAAAACATGTTATCTTTTAAACCATATATCGTCAATAAATGCAAGAAATACTTATGTGTACCTTGTTTCCCTTAGTATGCATTGCTATAGTGTCACATACTTTAACCTAGATTCTTTCACACTTCAACATCATATTGGGTGATGATGTTGAATACGATGATCAACATCATATTCAACATCATATATCAAAACTGATTTCTGATATTTAAAAAAATCCAAAATAACATCAAAACTGATGTTTAAGAAAAAATGTATAATCTAAGTAGTCTGATGTGTAGGATTTCTAAGCACTAAGCTAATGGACAGTACGAATTTTGTATTAAATCTCGTACAATAGAGTATTTGGAAATTATTTTGTTAACTAGCTTACCCTGCGCGCGTTGCTACGCCACCAACTAAAATAAATTTGAAGGAAATATTCAATAAATTTGAAGGAAATATTCAATACACACATATACAATTCATTTTGAGTCACCTTATTGATTTTGTTCATTCCGAAAAAATTGTGACATTGCAGCGTTTCGATTAAATTCGATATTTATTGAAGGGCTGTGGGATACACAATATTTCTTGTTTTTCCATCTAGTGCGTAAACAAATAAATCAGAAGGTTTTCCAACGCGTGAGCAAGCCACATAGAGCTGCCCATGTGAGAAGCATGGATTCTCCAAATTCAATCCACATACTTGCAACGATTGTCCTTGTGCTTTGTTGATAGTTATTGCGAAAGCGAGTCGCACCGGAAACTGCAAACGTTTAAATTCGAATGGCATATCTGTTGGGATCATTGGGATACGTGGTAACAGTACGTCTTCACCTTTGAATTTTCCAGTCAAAATTGTTGCCTCGATAACATTGTTCATCATTTTCTTGACTGAGAGTCTGGTTCCGTTACAAAGTCGTGGTGGATTTATGTTTCGAAGAAGAATGATGGGTACGCGAATTTTCAATATAAGAACGTGCGGTTGGCATGCCTGGCAAATCAAGCGAATTCAAAAATTCAGTTGGATAGTTGATAACTTCGTCTTGATTCACCACAGTATCGATGGACTTATATATTGTTGTTTCGCCAGGTATTCCATTCTGAATATTGAAGTTAATGGTATTGACATCGATATTTTTGGCTGCTAATATAGCACGCGTACTGAGCCACTGAAGATTTTTTGTAGCTTTGTGCAATGTTTGGAAAAACTTTTTGCACCAATTCATCTATGCTTTTTGTGATCTTACAGAAGTTTGCTGGCAAGGTGATACATTGCGTAGATTCATCAATTTGCACTCGCCCATTTCCAATATCCATCAATTGTTTTGCAAAATTTTCAGCCGATGCATCCTGTTGTAGTTGTACACGCATGTTGGTTTTCAAAATCAATTTCTGTATATGGCGCCATAAAACTGATGATTTGAGACAATGCATTAAGTTCGTCAGCGGGTTGTTGAACGTGGTATAACCGGCAGCGTTTGTCGAAAATCACCAGACAATAAAATGAGTGCGCTCCACCAAAGATCTGTTCGTTTCCTCTCAAATCTCGCAGTGTACGATCAATTGCTTCCAATGCTTTCTTGTGAGACATTGTACATTCGTTCCCATATGATAATTTGACACGTTTTGGAGTAATTTGCCCATTCCAGAGTTTTTACTGATGTTGCATGTTGGTGTCTCAGTGTTTTGCAAATTCAACGGCAGTTTCAATGCTGAATGCACTGTTCGGCCACCATCCAAAAGAGTTGCCGCAATTCCAGATGATGCAATGGCCAGTGCAATATTATTTTGTGATCGTATGGTTGCCAGAATGAGTGAAAGAAGAAAAGTCTTCCTGTACCACCAGGCGCATCTAGGAAAAATAGTCCACCACTCTGTTCTGTAATGGCACGCATAATTCTGTCATACGCAATGCGTTGTTCTGGAATCAACTGCGGAAGATTTATCTGAACAAATGTCCCCAATTCGACAGTATCAAAGTGTGTTTCTCGTTGCAAATCACGATCGAAAAGGTTGTTCGCTGGTCGGTTTGGATCAGGCATTCCCAGTTTGCACCAGTGCCTTGTTAGTAATTGCCAAACATATATCTTCAATCAAAATCAATGCCTCATTATACACGTTTGGAGTGGAATTGAATGTCCGAATTTTGATTCGCAATGCGCAAACGATGTAGAATGTCTTCACTCATGTTGTCCTTGTATTATTTCCCAAAGATCGTTTGGATTACATGGGAAACAGTTGTTAAAATGATAGCAAATAACGTACGTATTTGCTGTGGTCGAGCAGTATTCGATGCATCAGCGAGTGCAGTGTCCCAATGGGCATCATTTTCAAGAAGATTTAGTTTCTGGCAAGCTTGATGATAAGTGGCGCATATAACTGACCGTTGACTGTCCTTAAATCTTGGAAGGACATCGGTCCACGTACATTGATTAACAGCAATCGCAAATAGAAAACATTCGGTATTGTTCGGGTGAACAGTGTACAGACGACCCAATACGTCACTGGAATACAAATTGGGATGTCCTTCAACTACTTTACCTTGTTTGCGACGTTGAAACTTTTTAGCCGATGCATTCCACGTGTAGAATTTCGGTACCTCAGAATAAAGTAGAGTCTTTGCAAAATGATCATCTTGGCACAATGAGTAAAATGCAGTTAAAGTTGTTGCCGGTGGAACCAATGCTCTTGCACGTACATTATCTGTTTGTGAAGTACACGCGTTGTCCATTCTCGAGATGCACTGCCAAATGTACTACTGTTGGATGTCGTTCATGGATTGGAAATGATAAGATGCGCCATACTGCTTCATTGCTGCTAATGTAGCGTCCAAGTTTGGTATTGGTTGATTTCATCGAGGCGGTGCCGCTACATTCCCTACTCCGAAGACTGCCATGTCACTTCCTTTGTTGACATACTTGCAAAATGTATTTAATCGACTTTACTGAATTGCAATACTCAACATTAATGTGTGCTTTGAAGGTCTTTGAGAGCAATGGTGAATATGGAACAACCCAACGATTATCGACTTCGACATTAACGTTTCGTACTTTCAGAACGATGGATTTGCCGCCATCTTCAACTGATCGTCGACGATACAGTGGGTATCCGTCATTGCCAGTAATGGTCTCAGAAACCAAGTTTCTTGGGTATCGTTTCGTGCATTTCCCATCAGACATGCATGGTGAATTGTTATTAAATGCGCCACATGGACCATGAATCATATTTTTGGTAACGACGTCGAATAAGTTTGAATCAATGTCTTTATCTGGTATTTCTGCTGAGATGAATTTGGTCAACTTGATTTGGCGTAATTTTTATTGACTAACCAAATCAAAATATGTGCATGTGGCAATCCTCTTTTCTGCCATTCAATGGAATACATCCAACAGCGTACCTCTCCAAAAACACGATGCTTGATAAATAAAATCCATGAAAGATTTCAATTTTTGTTGAAATACGCGTGCGGTAATGTCATGGCGGTCCGAAGATGAATTGTCCAGCTAACAGAAGTTCATTAATTTCATCCCACGTAGGATTGCATGTAAATGTGATGAACAAATCTGGACGACCGTATGCGCGAACGTATGTTATCGCAATCTTGTGCATATTCATGCATGTGCCGTGGACTTCCGTGAATGTCGATGGTAATATGACCATTCTTCCTAATTCGTTTGGATTCTTGTTACCATCATTAACGATTGCGTCTCGTAAATGGATGTACTCTTCAGACCGCAACTTGGTTTTGATTCAATCGAATATATAAGAGTCGTTCGGTTTCAATCTTCGCGTACATGTCGACAATGTATTGATGGAACAATTGTCGACATTTTAGTATGTGGTTCTCAGCGTCTTGACGAATCATCAATCGATACGAATAATAATTCATAGCACTGACTTTCTTATTCGTTTCCTCGTCTGTTTGTGGATTTCTCATTTTGATGTTTAAATGATATCCATCTTCTCCTCGCCAAAACAGAATCGGATACTGTAATCCGTCGTATGAACGATGAGTTTCGGAGACTCGTTGAACGTCACCACTTCTGCGATGAAGAATTATGTCGCGTGATTCGAATTCTTCGCCAACTATCACGATCGCCACTTCATCAACTGTTGGTGCATTAAATTGTCTTTCGTATTGGCCAACGGGTCTTTTATCTGCTCGAATTACAACTGCGTAGTCATCGGCTGGCATTTGTTTGAATGGCGGTTTTTAAACAACTGAACTAATTCATTGTGTTGATCGAAAAAGGCTTGTAACGCAGCCACGATTTCTCGTTTAGTGCCTGCATTGTAATGACATCGTTGTTCAATTTGTTCATGACTGTTTGCCATGAAAAATAAATTTGAAGAAACTTGTGATCTGCGTCCGGCAATGGTAGCAGCGATCCGGCACACGATGATAAATTTGCCCTTGCACTCTAAATGTTGGCATGTAATTTTCACGCACGATGTTAGTTGCACCGAACGATGTCATTTGAAAACATGAATTGTATTTGCGAATATTTTCCAAGAAATGCTTCGGATTCACGTGTAACACCTGATAACAACGTTGATAGTGGTTCGGGTGGTGGATGTAATTCTGGCAGTATAACTTTTCCATTGGCGCAGCAACATTCCTGGTGTTTCATTCTTAAATTTAAGGGCGCCCCAATACATACAAATTTTATCCATTTTTCCAATGACGACACTTGGATGAAGACTGTAATCATTATTACTATCATAATAGAATGCAGCAAGATTTAAATCAATGTGCAACGTTCGTCTTGATCGAACGTTGCTTATTCTAATATTTTGCAGCCTTCTTTCCCGTTGTTCAGTTGTCTCAGACGAACGGGCCTGAGTAGTACGTATTCGATTAGTTTCCAACCTCAATTTTCGTTGTTCAGATGATTCCGTCGAACGGGTTTTCAGCGGCATGTACTCGAATATTTTTCCAGCCTTAATACTCGTTGCTCGTCTGATTCTGAGGCTCGTATTGCTCTTTTCTTTCGAGCTTGAGGTGTAGATCGACCAATTTGCTTGTCGCTTTGGAGGCATAATTGTACGGGAACAACGTAAAAAATGCGTTTGAATTTATAAGATGTTAATCAGCACTCCGAATCACATAATGTATCCGATCCAATTGAACCGGCTGTTCACACACACGGATAGATGCTTTCTAACTTTATTAATATTATTAATATTAATCCTTCATAACTATTTAATTGTACTTACATTTTAAATAATTTGACAGCTCTATATTTTATAATATACAAAGAAACAGCTGATTAAAAATTTGAAAAGACGTTTAACATATGTTTGCTGCAATGCATTTCTTATGGGTATTTCTGTAACCAGTGGGGCGGAATCCTGAATCGGGAAAGGGATAACATCAATGGGCATAGCATATAAACCTTCTCCGTGGAAAAAATACATATACGTACAAATTTTCATCATGATCGGTCCAATAGTTCACGATTCCATAAAGGACAAACATACAAACATTCATTTTTTATATATATATAGATTAATGGAATAAAACACCTGAGATAAATTTAAAACACACAATTTCAAGTCAAATGTTATAGATTTGGGTCTGAGACGGCAAAAATATCATACTGGAATTTCTTTCAAACAGTTATTAAATAATAAAAGTCAATTTGTAGTTCACAACAAATAATTGATGTAAGACTTTCCTGTGCTGAATAAAATCTTAAAATAGGATTTAGGCTCCAACAAGAACAATTTTTTAACAACAATCATTTAAAATTTGAGATTAAAAAAATCGTGTATACACACTATCAGGATGTTAGGCGACATTGTTCACTTTACCTAAATAACTATTTATTAGCAAATATCTAAAACGTTATTCCAGTTAACTACAACAATGTTATTATAGTATTAATCAAGTTAACTAAGAATAGTGAGTTTTTAATAATAACTAACTTCAAAGTGATCCTGAAAACATTAAAGTGTTTGGTATGAATAATTCCTGTACTAAATATTTCTGTTAATTATGACGTGATTAATTAGGTATTAAAACAATTTTTAAGTTATGAATAATAAAAAAAAAACTGGGGGGGGATTAATTGAAAGCTTCTTCAGGTAGAATGAGTTGATACTGATCTATTTATAGTATCTAAATACTACATGATATCATGTATAGATTTAAATGATAGGAAGTTTTGGAATTAAAACAATTTAATAACACTAAAAAAAGTTGTTGAGCAGGTTAAATTTATTGCATATTACTAATGCATCGGAATATGAACCTATATGATATTAAGGTGCCTAAGCCTATTTTTATTTAACAAATATTGCAATAAAAATTCAGTTCTATAAACAAATAAAAGAGCCCAGAATGTTTGGTTCAGAGCTTTAAGTAAACTCTGTAGCAATAATTTGTAACGCGTTACCTTGTTAGGATTATAATGAACAATTTACACAAACGGATTACGAAGATATGGAATGGGGAGATCACTAATAACACAATGTCCGTACAAGGAAAACTCTGCATTTTCCTCTTACACTTTCCTATGTATTTTAAGTTAAATAAGTATATGAATATAAAGGCGCTTTTGATATCACAACTGTGAACTCTTATGTATGTGTGTACACACCTTTACGATATTTCATGACAGTAAAAACAAACCCTTTGCCTTTATGCTCTTTTTTTTGTAAGGGAAGTGTTCAAACAGTACATCACACAGTACATTCCTAGATGTGTAATATAATCTGTTATTTCTTCGAAACTCTTTGAAACTGCAATGTGCGCTTAAGCAGTTTGAATGACTTACCAATTAAATACATAGCAAGGATTAAATTTATCTGCATTAAGATTACAGTATCTTCAAAAACGATATGTTTTAATTTAATTAATTATGAGTAAGCATGATCTAGGAATACTTGCATAAATATTTTTCTCTAACCTTGATAGCAGGTTTAGCTGGCTATTAATTGAATATATATATATATATATATATATATATATATATATATATATATAAGCGTAATGCGAAATATAGTTAATGAATATTAATATGTTGGCCTTTTTACACACACACACACACACACACACACACACACACACACACACACACACACACACACACACACACACACACACACACACACACACACACACACACACACACACACACACACACACACACACACACACACACACACACACACACACACACACACACACACACACACACACACACACACACACACACACACACACACACACATATATATATGGGGTTCCTAGGCCACTTTTGGGTGCAACAGAAATTCTATGTAAAATCTTGTTCAATATACCATAAACAAATCTGAGAAATCAAACAGGAAATCACGAATGAAAAATAACCGAATCTATAGATGTTTTACTGTTCATTGTAGGCTTCTAATTTCTTAAGCAGTTTTAATGTAAAATCTATTGCCAATGTTCTCATATCTGCTTCGAATCAATATAAAATCTACTACAATTGTAATCGAATTTTACAAAGCAGTCTCACGAAGCAAGCTCACGAAGCAAGCTCACGAAGCAAGACCACGAAGCCAGCTAACGAAGCAAGACCACGAACCCAGCTTACGCAGCCAGCTCACGAAGCAAGGTCACTGAACGATGGAAAATGTCCGGAAAAATCCTTTTTCCTGCACAATCCTTCCATCCTCAAAAACAAACTTCAAAGAACAACATTCTTGACATCATAATTATTTGAGGTAGGAAAATTAATCATTAATATTTAATTAATGATTAATTAATTAATTTGTGATGTAGGAAAATGACGGAGAAGTGCTTGGGGGTATCCTATCCCTGTGTCTACACCACCCCGACCATCGTGACGTAGTGTAGCGGTCATCCTCTGTCTTTTACATGTCATACTGTTCCCAGGATTTCTAGATGAACATGACGCGCCACATTGCAGAAGTATACTCAATTTTATTGTCAATTGGTTGCAAGCGTCAGGATGCAAGATGTTTTTCTGGTGCTCCTTGAAGATTTTCGAGCGCTGTTCTTTTTTAAGTCGAGGTTACAAGGGTGAAGTATGTAGCGAACATCGAAATGGCGATTTCTCACAAACATAAGAAAGTGTAAAGACTTTGACTCCTGTTCTGTAGGCCTTGACTCGCGAAGATGAAGCTGAAGAAGACAAATATTTGGCGGCTTCTTGGCCTTGAAGCTTTTCCTTTGAGTTTATCTACTTTTTCTAATATAAAAGGTACTAATAGGTTATTGTTGGCTAAGCTCTTCACGGCTGCTGCTTGAGCTTCCGAAAAGACCTAGAGTGCCTCGAGTTTGTGACTCTTTCTTGCACCAGAGGAACTTCCTGAGGTAAATACTATTTATTGATATTTTCCTAACTGAAGATGATCACCTCTTAAAATTGTCCTCCTGTACTTTCTTGTAGCTCTTCTTTGAAAGTTACCTTTAAGCTGGTGCTTTTTTGTCGAATACAGAGAAAGCTTTAAATATTTAAAACACGTTCAACTAGCTCGTCTTTTTAAAGAAAGACACTTGGCTTCCACGAAAGTAGCTAACAATGACGATTCTTGATTTAATTTTGTTCCTATGGAAGCAAATTTATCCCTAACATGACTTATATTTGTTTTAACGGAAAATAAGTTATAATCAGTCTAAGTGCATTTATTATAATACTCGTACACCGTGTATTACAAATACTTTTTGAGACTCAATATTTATTAAAATTAATTAGGCCATTGCCACTTATACGAATTGAATGAATTTATATTTATGTATATTACATCTTATATCATTAATTTATATGAGTTTGAATTGAGAGGGCAATATTATTATGTTCAACACAAAAGTCTGAATTTATCAATTCCAATAAGTCACGATGCTTAGGGAGTTAATTTATTTTTCAGCATGATTAAGTGTTTCTACATTAGCCAAAGCCTCTTTTAACAGTAATGTAGTAATAACATAATAATCACATCTATTTTAATGTAGAATCTGTACATTTCTTTTATAGACGATACACTTTGAATTAAACTTTTGTTTGTAATGTTTCATACTATAGTGGCTTGTTTATATCGAGGAAAAATTTTAATAGGATTTATTAAAAATTAGTTTGGGAGTACCTAAACTTGTAAACAGTTTAACCATGTTTGCCACGTTAATCTGATTGTGCTAGTAATATAAATCTACTTGATTGAAGTGACTGATTTAGATTATCTGCACATTCTCCATACCTTAGGCCTACAGTACTCATGGCTCCTACGGTCTCTAGTCTTTGCGATTGATACTCGCTTTTTAGAAATAGAAAATATGTTCAAGAAAAAACACAACATCACCTCCTTACCGTCTTCACTTAAAAAAAAAAAATAACAGTTTGATACCTTTCTCCTGCTTAAGATCAATTTGCTTGTTTTTATAGCTTCGTTTGCAAGCATTTTTATTAATAAATCCTACAAAAAAGCATTTTGCAAATTATATTCACCTAATTTATAAAATCCCACAAAAAGAGTTTCTTTTCCATGTCTGTTATTGTGTGAAGCTCACACCAACCTTGTTTGGCTTTTTCATTTTTCAAGTGCAATTACAACTAAACCACCGTTCTTTTGCTGGGATATGTTTATTAGGTTTGTAATTTATATAACTTCACCACTATTTTTCAGTTATTGCACAACATTTCTCTTCCAATTATTACAGCTTCTTAGGCCTAAGTACACCACCACATTCATTCACATCATAATTTACCATTTTTAGGTTAAAAACAAGTAAGAATATTAAGCTGTAATGCCTCCCCCACCACTGCAAATGTCCCCCCCCTATAGATTACAATAAGACCAATAATAGATGCGCTATGCCTATCTTGCCAACATTGGGACAGGTGAAGCCAGGTCCGCCATGTTTTCGTGGGATAGAAACTCAAAACTACGCTCCGATTAGTGTAAAAATTCAGTTCTCCCGTTTCAATCAACTCGTGATCTACCCTGCTTAGAATAAAGAAAATACTTTGAAACTTTGTATGAGTGAAGTCAATAAGCTATGGATGCCTGTGGTATCATTTAAATGCTAAAAAAAAAAATTAGTTTTGCAATTTAAATAATTAGATAAAGTCGAGAATTATGTTTACATTTTAAAAAATTGACATAAAAAAGTTAGTCGGCTGCTACTTTTGCCGTTTTTTGGTCAGGCAAGTTTAAAAACGGTGGAAAATGTTGTTCAATAGTTGAAGTTTTCAGAACATATTTTCTTTTTCAATTAGCTCTTATGGTTTGGCCAGAAAGTTATTGTTTGTGAGACGTTATGAGTGCCGCGACCGCTTGGAGCTCAACGCTCCGTGCGGTCCGTGCCGGGCCATCTGTTTCCTCGTATCGTACATTATAGCATATTATAAAAAGTGAGTAGAACACGCATTATTTGTACTTGTTTACAGTAATTACTTCAAATAAAATCACATAAGTTATGTAATTAAGGAAGGAATTCAATCTGAGTCAATACTCTAAACAAGTATAACTAAGAGTTTATTTGCTATTTATATTTTGCATATATACAATAATATGAGGAAAGTTTGTATATACGGGTAAATTATTAGATGAGGGAAACATGACTTTAAACCTTATAATCCTTCAGCACAAAATATCCAAAAACACAATATCTAAAGTTTATGTTTACATATTATAACAAAGTGTATAAAGGTTTAATAAAATATTTTGTTAAGACTGTAAACATTTATTATACAATTAGTAAGGCAATAAGTAAGACTTATATATTAATTATAGTAAAGTATGGAAAATTACTTAAATTTTGTACGTTTACAAGTAATTTTAACTAATCTGTAATACTCAGTTGAGAAGAGGAGGAAGTTTTAAGTCATATATTATAAATGTTAGTTTATTGACCTTTTTAAATTAAAATTGCGCTAAAAAGAAAGAAAATATAGAAATATATTTGTTTTTAAGTGACCATTTCCAACCATGATCACAAACAAAACAAAAGACAAAAACTACAATACAATTGAAAAACTTGAACAGTTTAAAATTCAATGAACCAACTATTGCCCCATGAACGTTGTTTTCAAGAGATAATTTCTAAGTTTGGTTTTGTGTATTGATTCATTGAATTTCTTTGAAAAATGGTGTAGTCTCAACTTAAAATATTTCTTAGCTATTGCCTTTATAAGAAGTACAAAATGGTCAATAAGCGGAGTGTATAGCAGGTCACTACAGTAAGCTCGACCATGGCGAAGTGATGAGCGGGGGTGCAAGGCGACGCTCCTCAATAGGGTGACTCACGCCCGCGCCGCCATATTGTTGAGTATTAGCCGCTCCGCAGTGGCTTCACCTGCTAGCACCCGATGTCTTATCTATTGGTCTTATTGTAATCTATGGTCCCCCCACCTGTGTATCAGCTGGCGCCCCAACTACTGAGTTTTCAAGAGCGGGTTGAACAGACAGGGGTTATGTCCAAATAGTGTGTGTTATAACTAACAGGTGACAGCACTAACCAGAATCATAAAAAATCAAAATTGAAGGCTGTGTGGCTTAGTCCCTTCTCTGTATCAGGCACTTAATTTTCTACTGAACATTATATTTGACATATTCATCACGCAGTAAATGGTACGATTAATACATACAACTTTTTCTAATCCTGTTATTATCTGCATTTAGATTGTAATGTTTGATAAAGTTTCTCAGTTGGAAAAATATTACAACAAGTAAATTCAATACTTTTATAGTCGAAGTTCCGACTACGTTTAAACGTTGGTGCGTAATACATACTTTTCAATATTAGCGAAATTACCCAATAATAAATGACGACATTGAGATGTACGAGTACAACTTTAAGTGAAGTGTGAACCACGGACATTTAACCTGTATTAGTGGGTTAATTAACATTAGACATAACCTCAAGCATAGCTCAATGAACTTGGCTAACAGCAAAGTAAAAATAATGTGTAAAAACGGGCGAGGCGATCACTTAGGTGATCCTAAATAAATTACTGGTTGTGACAATAGGTTCATTATGCCAAGCTCTGACAAAGATAAAACCGTTTGCAAAGTTTTTTATAAAATTCTGGCACTGATAAGGATGTTGATTGTGATGGGAATCTGCAAGAGATTGTTTCATCCTACATGTATGGGACTTGAAAAACTGAATACAAGAAAATAGCAAACGGAAATTGAAAATGGAAGTACGACTGAATGGACTACAACATTCTGGACAGCATATGTCTTTGAACAATAAATATTTTGATTTTTGAATCTGATGCAATAAACCTACTCAAAAAGAGGATGAACTTAGGTAGTCCATTTCTGTTGCTAACGACCGGACTCCTAAGGAGAGACGTCATCTCTACGACCTTAGAAAAAACTTAGAGGGACGTATTACCGAGTGAAATCAGATATCGCCATTTTTTACATTAGTAATGTCCCAAAAATTGTAAGAAAGACTGAAAAAACCCAAATTATTCTAACGGTTTACCATGCTTGTAAGCTTATTATAAAAATGCAAATGAACTTAGAACAAAAATTGCATAATTTCAAATGAATTCAATACTGGCACATTATGATATAACTATACTAACAGAAACTAATCTAAGTAACGAAATGTATGATAGTTAAATAATTGGTCAGGCTAACTGTAACATATTTAGGTTTGACAGTACACGTCAAACAAGTAGTAAGATGAGCGGTGGTGTAGTTTTGGTAGCAGTTTCTACAAAGTTCTCTGATAAGAAAATAAAGGTGCTAGCTGAATCTACAGAAGCTGTCTTCTTATACGTGTCATCTATTTCTGCATTTAAAATGGTACTTATTGTTAACTACAGCCTACCTAGTCAAGCTGCGTCTATTTACAAGACTGTGTGATGCTGTAGAGGAAGCGATAGCAGTGGTTGGTTTCTCGGAAAATATCTTGCTATGTGGAGATTTAAATCTATCTGATGTTCTTTGAGCATTTAATGAAAACTAAATTAAGTTGCCGCAGGCAAATAGTTTCTTAAAGAAAAAGCAACTTATTGTCAATGGAGCAAGTAAACCCTGTTAGGAATGAGTCCAGTCTGCTGTCCAATGTTCACATTCCAGTCTGCTCTGCAGAATTTTTTTAACTGTGACTGAGTCAATGGATATCCTTGAAACCATCGATCCCCACCACCCTCCCTTAACTTGGATTGGCCATATCAAAGTTTAAAGGTTGCCATTAAAAAGTACGAGAACACCTATCTGATGATGCTGCCAGATGAAAATACCCTTAAATGGACTTAAATGGAGGTTTAAAATGTTTATCACGTCTCTCTCTGCCATAGTAAGGCAATGTACTGCACTAAACAGAGTTAGCAACCCTCCGTTCCCAAGATAGTTTTCAAAGGAGTTAAAAGACCTAGTGATACAGAAGAACGTGCTTTACAAGAAATACAAAACTGGTTCCAGTAGGATTACTTACAATTTTGCTCGTTAAGGAGCCAAAGCAAGATCAAGTCAGAGTCGATATATCCAAAAGCTATTCCAAAGATAGTCCAAAAGACATGCGTACTTTTTGAAATGTTGCTAAGTCAAATAAGTCCTCTGTTGATGTTGTACAGTTCATGCAAGTGGATGATGTTGCAGAAGATTTTAATCAAGTGCAGCGGTTTGAGAGGTGTATTTCATCAGTATTCACTTTGTCTCAGAATACTCATAGGCACTTTTATGATAATATTGAGACTTGGTCGGAGTGCTCTTTAAAAATGAAGAGGTGAATCAGTAGTTGGATGCTTTGGACTCGGAAAAAGAATTTGATGGGTTGGTTTAGTTGAAAATCCTCCCTCGGTCCTTGAACACTGCAGTGAACTGAATGCTTCCGCTTTAACGTATAGGTGATACGTGGCAATGCGTCGTTATCAGCAGGTATCTTCCCTGACATTCTCAAAAGTGGTATGGTTGCACCAAAATTCAAGTCAGGCGATCGTCGCGACATAAAAAATTACATACATGTCACAATCCTCTCTAGTATCAGTGTCATAAGCAAGTTACCTGTGAAAGAAAGGCATTATTACTATTAGGATAATATATACATAACGCAAATTTCAATAACAAAAATTATTTTCCCAATCTCGCTTTCCACGTCATCAAGTTCTTAGTAAAGTTAGATCCAATATAATACGAAGATAACAGGTTGGTCGGCCAGCCATGCACGCGTGTAGCATAAAATAAAGCATTCACGTGATAATTCCCTAGCACGTATTGACCATAATAACTTTGACGTATGTACCTACTACTCGGAAAATGTAAGTTAGGAAAATTTTTATTGTAATATCTTATTAAATTATGCAAAAAGTGTGATTTAAGATACCTTGTATATAATTAATAATAGCGCACTTGTAAAAATACTTGATTGAACCCCTAAATATTGCAGACCAAATAGAACAACTATTTTTAGATTGCTAGCAACATAGCGGGAAAGTGGATACTAGCAGGTGTGATATGAAGATAGTAACTGAGATTCTACATACTTAGTACCTATATACTTATATTTAAAATACCCACAAAGAGGGAGAGCTAGACAGACCACCTGACCTCATTTAAACATCTTACTTTTTATATATTCCCAATTATTTTACATTTTATTAATAATTCAGTATAATTACGGTTTCTTTGCAGTATGTCAATTACTACCAATACCAGAATACCATTTCCAGAAATATTACAGCATAAAATTTCATTCGGTTTATTGCGATTATTGGAGTAGTTGCAAACCGCTTAATTGGTAGAGATAGTAGGAATCAAATATGTGTAATCAATGTGTTGTACCACAACTATATTCTACGTAATATAGGCAACTAAATGTACGAAAGTTTAATTCTCGAAGTACCATAAGTAAAGCGTGTAGCCCATAAGGCGATAAACAGTTTCTATCTTATAAACACAGAACCTAGCTATCGTTAATTCGACATAGGAGTTTCTCTGGGAGGAATGATTAATTTCCAGCCTTTTTAGTTTTGATGTGTTGAAATAGGTGTGTTTGAAAACCATTATATATATTAAACGATATTTTGTCTCAGGCTACACATTTAGCACAACACATTACAACACATATATCGAAGCCTAATCATCGGTTTTATACGATCACTTAACACTAATTTAACTTTTATTGACTAAAAACTAACTTGAAAAGTTCTTTTAAATGTTTCCAGCAACGAAAATATGATCTAATATGGTTTAATAGTTTTAAACATTTTAATACAATCACACTTCGTTCCCTATCAAAACTAATGTGGCTGGCGAACAATCTCTTTCTCAGGGAATTTTTCTTCTTCGGTAAAAAACCTAGATATGTGTTTATACAACGCAAATTTGTTCTCAGCTATTGGACCAACACTATTATCATACAAAATTGTATTTATTAAGCTATAAGGTAAAATATTTACAGCTTACACAATAGACCATTCCTAGCCTGACCTTAGACTAGAACAAGACAGTTCCTGCCCCAAGAACAACAAAGGTCTTGCTCACTATTGTTTCTGTAATCGCCTACCATTAGCATAGAAATCAATCGTGTGGTTAGAACCTCACTAAATATTCTAAGAGTATCCAAAGCTGTTAATTTAAAACATTTTAACCGGTATTATCTGACGCTGCCTATGTTGTAGATATGTGTCAAGTAATTTTTTTCATATACTAATTTCTATATCTTTTATAAAAATATTTATATCCTCAAAATCAGCGGTTAATCTGCATTAAATACCATCTGCCAGTTCGTTTGTTTAGGTAGTTTTCATTTAACTAAGTTAAAAATGTATTAGTTATTCAGTATTCATTTTATTATTCTGGCTAACATCACATTGATAGCAACTGAACATTTAAAAACTAAAATAAAACCCTGATTACACATTTCCTCTGATGTATTAGTTGAATGGAGTAATGAACATAAATCCAGTCAAATATACTAATAACTCATATTGAGATGTTCAAAAGGGTTTCACCCTTCCACGTAATATGTCCTTTTGGCCTCATAGTAGACCTATTTTTCAAAAGGCTTAAATAACTACATTACTATCATTATGCTATGCCGTGCAGATTCTATTTTATACAGCACAAATTAAATAAAACTTGACTATAACACTTTTGCACTAATAGGCTCAACGAATACCATTTCAGTGTTTTTAATGTTGAATATTTAAGAGGTTAATTACTCATAGAATAAATTTCGTTTATTACTGCTACAGTGTCATACACTGTAAGCAGGCGATATAGATTTTCTTTCTAGTTTCTTTCGGTAACATGATATATTTATTTAGCATTCTAAGAGATAAACTTAAATTTCAATGAAATATATATAAAAATGACAATTGAAATGTTTATAGTAGAATAAGATCTATTGGAGCTATTATTTCGATATATCTTGCAGGTTCTGCTTCATACAGTACAAATAAATTGAATCCTGACAAGGGACCCATTGGACAATGGCATAGTTAAAAAAATAAAGCTTTTACTATTAATCTTTTGAATATTGTAATGAGTGAATGTTTCAGGTCCATGGCCCTCTGGAGATGACGGAACACATCTAAGCAAATAGTGTAAAGCAGTATCAGATGTTTATAGCAGCTATTATCACATGCAAGTTGTATTTTATGCAGCAGAGATGAATTACGACGTAGACATGACTTAAACTGGGTTGCAGTGTAGGGCTTAGCTGGAACTTAACTTACATAGTTGCATAAAATAGTATAAATCATTATTCTTTTCTTATATTAAAACACGGTTGTTAGTTTTGTTTAGATTTTTCTCCATCTATTTCCATGTCTGCCAACTTCAGTTGTGGCCTTCATGTGGTGGTCCTTCGTCCACAAAATTCTAGGACTTAAGTTGGTGCCCAAGAGGCCCGACTTGGTGGATAACTGATTTCCATCTTTCCTTTCATCTTATAGTGTAATGATTTCTGTAGTGGTTTCCATTTATGTTACTAAAGGTTAAAAGAATGTCTCACATAAGTGGTATAACTTCCTTATCACACAGTTCAACGAAATATTGTTGTTACTATTTCAACCTAATAAAATTAGCGGTTGGCAGTTTTCCTCCATTAAATTTTCAAGCATTATTAGTGCAGCTTCAGCATTGGCCAAATCAGTGTTTTGAAGACCTCTTGGTCTTAATGGCAACACTACTTGAATAGAGGGAATATTTTAGAAGTTCGGCTCCCAGCAGACATAGATGTTATGAAAGAGCATAACCCAACAAATATTGCGCAGTATATCAAATATTCATGGCAGATATTAAAACGTACAGATTATATATTCTACAAGCTGATGAAATACAGCTTGATGTGTTCCTCTTGTCCCAATATGATTTATATCAATATTTTTATTACTTTAAAACTAGATATACTTTTTTAAATAGTCCAACACTTCTTAAATACTATTAAAAGCTGCATATAATACATTGTAATAATAATATTACGATAATTAGATGTTACCATATTTATATTACTTTGTTTCCCAAGCGATGATTCGAACAATTATTATTTTTAAATATTTTCAATGAACCTAGTAAGTGCATATTATTGTTTCGCCAGATTAAAATTTACGATTAGTATAGTTTTAAAATGTTTCAAAATAATTAATTAACATGAAAATTGTCAGAACTGTTTTAAAGAATGTAAAAAATAAACTTGAATGACTTCCATTTATATCATAAAAATTAGGTGCGCTTGAAAAACAAATTTAAATTTTTAAATTTACAATGAGGTCTACAGTATTGAAATTTTTTCTATGTAATATGAAGCTCTTAAAGAAGTATATAACAATTTAAAGGGGTAATGGCATTTCCTAAAATCAGAGTCGATGGTCAACGGCCAGATGTAGAGGGTGGGGATGATATTAGGGCTGGTCGGGGGATGAAAGCCGATATCTAAATCGCCATATATTCACCCCTCTTTGGAATTCTATTGAATACCGATGGTTCCACCAATATCCTGAGCCATAAATAAAACACTTTATACCAGTACTTTCGTAATCTGTGGACAATTTCTAACTAGTACAACGAGTACAATGCACATATCTGAGTATAATTTGTTATGAATTTTCTATATCTGCCTCGAAATGTAATTGAATGTCCGAATCTTTTTCAATGTGTTTTATAAACGTACAAAACTCTCTACATGTGTTAGTATGATGTTTTGAGGAAATTAACTTAAAGAGCGTTGTATACAATGTATACAACATTTATTCTTAGAGTACAATATGACCCGTTACATTTATTGCGGTCGACCGGGTTCTGACACCTTGTTAATCAAACAAGGAAGAAACTATTTGTTTACTAGCTGTTACCCGCGGCTTCGCACGCAATCTTAGAACCAAAGTCCTTATATTACTTAGTAAAAGCAATTATGATGTAATATGATGGGAGTCCTATACAAATTTTAAAACATAAGTAGGCATACATCAGGTAGATATTATTTAAGTTCGTGGTAAATAGTATCAGAGTTTAACTTAATTATTATATCATGTTTGGCATGTGTAGGAGCATTTCTGGTTCTAATTAATTATATACATAACGTCACAGCTGAATCTGCCTTGTCATCTCGATCAAGAAAACACAAAAATCTCAGATCACACAGGTCTCGGAAACTTACTTCGATAAAAAAGCGTATATTTCCAATCCTTGTCATATATTTCAGGTCTAAGATATTTCCAATACTATAGTAAAGTTTGCCTTGTTGTTCTGAAGAAGAAGAAGAAATATATATATATATATATATATTAAATTGTATAAATGGCAATAGACTTATTTAATTTCAATAAACATTGAATCACAAAAATTACTTGCTCCGCCGGGAGTCGAACCCGGATCTCTCACCTTGCCGGGTGAATGTGCTACTATTACACCACAGAGCGCTTACTTTTTTCCGATTCATTTTGTATTTAGCCGTATCTGTCACATATGCGTTTAAATAATCAAACTTTGATTTTCGACCATTAAATTGTAAAAATGGCAATAGTCAATAAACATTGAACAACGTACTTGCTTAACCCGGAACTTGCCGGGTGAAGCTACCATTACTTAACATAATATCTGACATAACATAAGCAAACTAACATATGATCGGTAGGGGAGAGTCCTACCTACCTACTTACTATGTACTTTCGGTATAAAAATTCTTATTAAGGTTTTGCAACTTTCCAAAATAATCGTTATTAAAGTTTTGCGTTACACTTGTTTTTTGGACTGTAGCCAGGGAAAGAATGAATCGTTGAGGCATGTTAGTATTCATTTCTCTCTTTTTCCATTAGCCATTGTTAAAATGTAATATCATAATGTCAAGGAAGCCCGCCAGTTTAAAGTAACTTATGTGAAAACATTCATAACTTTGTTCATTAAGGTTAGCTTTATGACAGTATTTAATGCATTAGATGATTTTAATTCGTCACTGGCGCAATCTGGATTAAAATTTATATGTTAATGTTTTATTTACTATCTGCATTACACTACTGATCAAGCACTGTAGTTTACTTATTATTGATAAAATTCAAATGTAAATAGATGTTTCAGATAGTTTGTCGAACTATAGCTGTCAACAGCCACGGTACTAGAACTAGTTACCGTGGTCAACAGCTGTCACAATACGTTTCGTTCTTAACATAACATTCGAATGGAAACAAACTAATTTTTCAATTTGAATTCGACTTTATTTGGTGAAATGAATGTGTTATGGGTGGTAAAAAGCACTCTAAACGTTAATTCAGACCAAAAGCTATACCTGTTCCAAATTTCAGCACAATCCGTATAGCAGTTTCAGCGTGATTCGAGGACAAACATCCAAACATCCAAATATCCAAACATTCAAACTGTTGCATTTATAATATTAGTGGGATTGTGTTACCGATCGTGGTATAGTTTAGATGTACTTTGTTTATTACGTGGAAGTAACCTCATTCTTCTCGAAACAGACTGTGTGAAGATAAGCAGTCCTGGCGCTTATATCCGCTTTTACGTTGTTGTATTTATATTCAAATGCTAATTCTAATTCTATCTTATATTACAAGTCATTTGTGATATTTGAGCATGACTTGTGTCAATAAAAAAATATACATACTTAACTTTGTGAAGCCTACTTCAATAGAAAACACCTACTAATTACTCTCATATTCTACTTCCGGCGTTAGGGGAAGTGGAAATCTCCCAACTTCCGGATGTGTTACTATTTAATAGACCAAATTTGGTGCTAAATCTACCTACAGTTAGTCAAATTATATTGTTATGCACAATTTTCTGTAATGAAGTTAATAATTTACTAACGTTTATTTAATACAATGCTCTGTTCCATATGAGGTAATTGCAAATGTTTTCATTTCTTGAACTTTTTCTGTTAGTACAGCTGGCTGGAAATCTGAATGTTAACGCACGGTTCAGTGGAACATAGTGTAGTAATTTCTGTACACATCCGGTGTCTTTTACACCATTTTTTACTCTTATATTCCAATTTTTTCTTAGTGTTTTTTTTGTTTATTCAAATAACAATATAAAATACTCTCACAAAAGTGGCACAACTTCCATCCATAACAATGAACGTAACTAATAACTCCTACCTATTACAACCAGCTATATTTAGCCTAAAAACCACTATCACAGGTTTGTTACCTTCATTAGTCTTACTAAGTTGACTAATTAAGTACTTGTATACAGCTCTATTCTGCCGATTTCCTGATCATATTGGTAACAAAAATGCTTGGTCAGAAACTAAACTTGCGTTGTTTTCTAACAGCATGATACCATAAATAAATAATTTTAGACGGTGATTTTGGTTTGGAATTTTTAATTTAGATATGAAAATTTGAAATAATATAAGTGTATGTTATAATATTTGTAGCTTAACGTATTAATACATGTTTTAAAGAATTTTTGCTCTTTCTATAATCAGATCTGATTGGCCTTTGACTCAATAATAACTATTAAATAAAGCATATGTTCGTAATTGGTAAGTATTTATTTTTGTTTAAAACTATATATTTAACTATTAAAATCATAATTAATAAAAGATTTGTAAATCGAGTAATAGAGTATTGTTCAGCAGTATCATCAGCAATATAAATCATCCCTAGAGAGCCATTTAACAGTAAATAATCCGCTAGAGTGCACTTTGTTCTGTCCCTACTCAAATATTCCATACCAAGAATCTGACAATTCAACGATTATTTTAAAATAATAATATCATCACCGATCATGTCCGATAGTATTTACTTGGCTTCTGTAGTGATCATATCGTTGAAGAAGTTGCAAAATAAAAAGGTCATACAATCCAGGAGCCGATGACCAATTTGCATAATGACAGCACACAACTTGGACTTTCTTGAAATTATTTGGGGAATTTCTCTAAAGAAAGAAAATTGATCGTCAGACACAACAGCTGGTGTGGGCCGAAGTTGGAGGATATCAAGAGGAATAAAAATATCAAATGAAACATTTACTTAAAACCAACTTGACACTCTTAAACTAAAACGTCAGTAAATCGAATAAAGAGACTGAAAGTAACCACATTCAGTTAAACAATCGGCCTGAATATGGTTAGATAATCTATAATTTATTTGCGTTTCTCATGGTTGGTTTGATGTATATGTTAAGAAACATAAGATCGGGGTTAGGGTGTGAGAAGAAACTGCCATTTTATATTGTTACCATTTTTTGATACTTTACCTGATGATACCCTTTACACAAAACCAAGTACGGGTGACGATCGGTTTTTTTTGTTTAGAAAAAATCCTTAATTAGTTTAAAGAGAAAACAGATTGTGTGCTTATCCAGTGCAATTTGGCTCTGGGTTCCTGGACTAAAAGGGCATGGTTTATTTTGCACAGAATAATAATTTATAAAACTTGTTTTTCTAAGAGTACCATGGGAATTTGGCTAGACAGATACTGTGTGAGTGTTCTCGCGTCTGCTAAAGTCTCAGCAACGACCAGGCCGTCAATTATCGGATGTATTTTGGATTTCAACTAGCCTACTTTATTTAGAACACTTTTAGGCTAATATAATCAACAGGCTGTTTTAATATTTTTTTTTTAACTGTGGATAATTAATTTAAATCTTTTCGAGTTTATATCCTTATAATACAAACTCCTTATCAATTTTACCAGAAAAGTTTGACAAAAGAATAAAAATAACTACGGAATAAAAGGTAAGATAGGAACAAAAAAGTTGAAACTTTATATTGAGAAAGAATTGCCCAGCAATATCTTCACAAAACGCCAAATGTATATCATTGTAAACAGTGAAATCCATACGTGACCAATATTATGAGGATGTATTTTTGAACAAGTACTACTGCAAGCTTGGTAATGCAGTCGTATACAGTATAAATGATTATACATTTAAGAAAAGTACAAAGTTAGTTACTGATAAAATGTCCTAGCAAAGACAATTTGTAATTAAATTCATGTTATAATTGTAAGAAAAAAACTTTGTTAGATATTCAAGAGAAGTGTGAAATATTATAACAATATTTCACAGTATAATTAAGCATGCAAAGTCAAGAACGTTCCCATAAGAACAGCGAGCCCTGACTGTATTTGGCCGAAAGGAAAATAACAACTTGACATGTATTCGTTGAAATAGTTACAGGTAAGTAGGCTAACTATTATTTATTCCTGTAATACATAGAAGCCAGCAACCATAACATAGAATAATGCACATGTCTTACATAACTGTAAATCCACAAGGAGTTCATTCAAACTGTACATACGTATAAGAATGTACTATAGAGTACATGTACAGAAAACTGATTTTACAAATATTATATTTTTGTGCAATTTATACTCTCACATATGTACAATAGTACTTCGTTACTACAAGACAATTATAAATCACCTAATAAAAATGCATTCTTTTAATAATTATACTTTTATTGTACCTATTGTTTTATAATACGTCAGTATTATTTTCTACTAAATCTTTTTCTTTGATGTGAACATAAAGACTCGAGGATTATGCTTGAATAAGAAATCACATTTTAGACTAAGCACCATCAATATACAGTGTTTACGAAAATGTTTCCATCATAGCGTAGATAAATGTAACTGAAAGCTTTCCTTTGTTATATGACCGGTCTCTAAAGAGCTGCTTTGGTGCTGGAACAGTAATCCGCTAGAGTGCAGCACTGGACGGTATACAGCTGGTCAAACTTTGTAGCAAACAACTTCAACTGTCTTTACAACACACTAAAGTGGTTTAAAGTTCTAAGTGAGATGTCTCAAACTATTGTCCTAAAGTGTAATATTTTACAACACAAAAAGTGAAGGGACTAAATGTTTATTTAAAACTGTAACTATAACAATATACATATAGATTAAAGACACATTTCCATTTATATTAATAATCTGCTGGACTTAGCGACTCATCTTAAAAAAAGTCAACTAGGAAACAGACTTTCTCTATGTATAATAAATGAATACATAGAGAAAAGTCCCTAACCCGTAAAATATCATAGCAAAGTAAAATATATCACTAAATACTGACCTAAATTTTTGCCAATCGTTGCATTGCAATTCATTTATTTTCAGTCTTCTGCTTTACCTTGGTTATCGGCTGAATATCCCAGCGTCCTTAACTTTAATATATTTTTATCTTTAAACTTGTTCCATATATTTTAATTTATATTTCACAGGTGTTACAACAGAGATAAACGTTTGTTTATATCTGAAACAAACGATGCTCTCATTCTTGAAATGTTGTATATGATTTGTTTGTGTATCTTTACGCTTTTCTGATGATGTTTTTGGAAAATTCAGGTAAAATCCACACATTCCGTTCACATTTATCAAAATTGAGGGCTTATAATAGCTAACATGTTAAGGCATCAAGAAATCCACCATAATAATAACACTACAAAAATCAATATTATCATAAAATAGATAAAACTTCAAATGAATCATATGGATTTACCAAAATCTTACTATAAACTGCAGGATCGAACATGTCAGATTTCAGCACCAACCGGATTCATGGGTAGATAAATAGTTTAAAGGAATAAAAACAATATGAATGCAATTGTTACAAGTCCAAAGCTTAACGAAGAGGGACACAAAGTAAATCAGTGTGTTTGGTTCGTTAATAAATTCGGGTGTCCATGAGCGTTTAGAATCGGAACATTTAGAATCGGAAATTGTGCAATTCTATTAACTCTTATTCTTATAATATATATGTGTAAAACCAAGAAAGTCAATTCATTAGCTGATGATAGAATAAATAACTGATTTTTAGTCAAACTATCAGTGTTGTAATGAACAATTAATTGCTAATTATAAACAAACAATCTTTCAATATCCGTGAAATTTAAAGCGGTCTAAGGCTTTGGACTTACGGTCTGAGTTATAAAGCGCAGGTTCAAATCCGGTTTGTGATAAAAGCACATTTTTTCAGTACTTTACATTTAACAAATGGAATTATTAAAAATATTTGTTCTAGTATTCTGATTTTGTATATTTAAAAAACTCTGTTCATGCTTTATTGTAACACTCGAGGTTCTGTGTGTGTAGTAAGTAATATGTGTGATACAGGCGCGTGTGTTGTGTTTGTTTTTGATAATCAGTGTGTATGATTAAGCTTAAGCCATGAATAAATGAGATAATTGATTAATAACATTTTGAATATTTTAAAGTTAGTAAATTTAAAACTAAAAATAAAGTTGTTTTAGTAAAACTTTAATTTTTAGTAAAGAATCAAAATGGTCTAAAGATCTATTCAAAAGTCTTTATTGTTTTTGTTCCAGTAATTTTAAGTAGTTTAATTTTAAAAATTTACACTTATTAGGAATCCTTAAAATGATTGTTAAAAGATAAAGTGTCTCAAACTATAATTTATAGGGCAATCATTTAGTATGTCCGCCTAAGTTATGAGTATTTTCATCTTTTTGTTATTCTTTATGTTTCAAGATTTTTAAATTCAGCCAAACATGAACATATCTAACCAAACCGTAAAGAGTATCATAAGTAATCATAGCTCTTGAGATTTCTGTATTGTTCATTACTGTTAAGGTCAAGCAGATCTAATTATCCCTATAACACAATAATATAATATAATTATCCCTAGGAGCAAATACTCTTTAAAAACGTAATGAAAGTGTAAATTACAAATACTCAACTTAAACGAGTAAAATTCAAGTTAAATTTCTAACTTTTATATCTAAATTAAAAACTTTTGCTTTCCCTCACCCCGGAAGTAGAGTTTAATATCCTGTAGTAAGTGTTTTTTTATCTATATATCCTAATAATGTAATAAATGCGAAAGTGCCTTTGTTTGTTTGTTTTGTTTTCACGCGTAAATTACTCAACAAATTGTACTACTGAAATATTAGATGGATATTCTTACGGTTACTGGGATGAATATAGGTGTATACTCTTATTTCGAAATTCCTTCAAGCTACAAGAGTGTTTAAAGTAACGAAAAATCCCATATTGATCTCACAAGCTGTGTAGTATTAATTTATGAGATTCTCAATGTGATCAAATGTTCTCTGTAAACATTATTTATTATTTTCAGTTTGTTTACATTGTAGTGAGTAAATTGATTAAAGAGTAGCAATAAATTTTCCCACGGTTTTAGATTTCAGCGATTAAGTGAGCACTAATCTAATTTAGAAAATGTCTATGACACAAGATGGTCAGAATTTCACTCCAAAGACTCCCTTTGTATCAGTCGATAATAATTATGCTAGATGAGATTTATCTGGACTGTTCTTTTCAACAAATTTACAAAAATTCCAGCTCTAAATGTTCCAAAATATTAAAAAATATTATAAATTTAAAGACTGAGATAAGAACAATCTTAGTTCTATTTTGACAGAAATAGACTTCTCTGATCTGTGATATATATATACAGGGTGTATATTATGTCTGGAAACACCCAAAATATCCTTTAATAATTTTAAATATAAATTTGAAACCTCTTACAATCGTGATAGAGAAATAATCCCAGCTATTCAAATTGGATCAGGAGAATACTTTGATAATGTATGGTTTCAGCAGGATGGTGCTCCACCCCATTATGGGAGACAGGTAAGAGAGTATTTGGATTTAAGGTTTCCTCATAAATGGATTGGCCGAAGAGGAGAAATCGAATGGCCTCCAAGATCTCCGGATTTGTCACCAATCGATTATTTCCTATGGGGTCATTTAAAATCCAATGTTTATAGAAGAAAAGCCTCATAATTTGGAAGACCTAAGAAACAGGATTATAGAGGAGATTGCTTTGATAACTGAAGAAATGTTTAGGCAACTCTGTCGAATCATTTTAACACAAGATTGGCTCATTGTCAAACCGTAGAAGGAACACAGTTCGAACAATTGCTTTGACACCAAATGCAGGTAAAACGTTTGTTGTAAGACTTTTCTAACAGCATACATTATTTTTTATTTGTAATAAGAAATCAATAACATAAGTATTTCCATAATTGTACTGTAATAAAAAACTGGCAAATTTGTGCTAATAGAACCAGCTTAAAATGAAATTTTTGTTTTATTTAATTGAACATTTAAAAAATGCTAAAAAATTAGTGTAACACATTTTGTGGCGAGAACCATGTTAAAATTACATTGTTGAACATCAGTAAATTTTCAATACTAAAAATGCTCTATTTTCTGATAGAATAATTCCCTTGAGATGCGGTTTGTGGCATTCAATTCAGTAAGCTATTACCTTTAAAATTATGTATCACAAGGTATAGGCTTCCATTAAGAATATTCACGATACCCTCGGCAGGACGTCCCCCGTTGGTGTGACATAACAAAACATTGTTCCAAAAAGTAGATGCCCAATCTCTATCACGATATATTTTCTTGATCAGGAAACAAAACAAAAACTGTTATGGAACAAATCATACTAAGAACGAAGTAAATTATAATGGCTATAATTATAAACTTTTTGACGTTTTTTCTTGATTGGTGCAACAAAGTAAATTCTACATTAGTGTCGGAAATATAATTCCCTCGAACCAGTAATGCTCATACACGTGCAAAATCTTCGAAATTGTGTTCGAAGCCGCGGTTAAATGCCAGTATATATTATTTATAATTCACTGTAGTAACAAGGCATACACAAATTTATCAAAGGAAATATTCATAATTTATCAAAAATTCATACCGGTCTGAAATGCTACTAACGCCGCAAAACCGGCAATACTAACACCATAGCAGTACCACGAGCAGTACAAACTTAACACATTGTTTATTATGAGGTCGCTTAACACGGTGTCTGAGTCCAATTTATCACAATAAGTTATTAGATCAGATTTTAATTTAAGAAATTGATACTCTTTAAAGTTAAAATTTTCAAAATATCATGCTATAACAATTTTTGCATACTCATAATATACATTGATACAAGGTTTGCAGATTCAGTTATGCTTTGAGGGAGATACAGAAAATGTGTAACAAGTTATACTAAAATATGTGCATTTTATTTGTTGCATTAATTATCCACACATTGCGGACGTACTGGTATAAAGTGTTATATATCAGGACGTTGGCTCAGGATATTGGTGGAGCCATCGTTGGTCAATAGAATTCCAAAGAGGTGTGAATATATGGCGATTTAGATATCGGCTTTCATCCCCCGGCCAACCCTAATATGATCCCACCCCTCTATATCTGGCCGTTGACGATGGACACTGATTCTGAGAGGTGCCATTTCTCCGCTTCAGTTTTGATCAATTTCTTGGCTTTATTTTCACGAAGGCGCATGTGATAATAATACATTTAATATTATAGATCTAACTATACATTTAAATATTTTACTGTGTTTTCAAGGTCACCTAATTTTAATTTAATCCTCTCACTACTACTTTGTAAAGGCAATCTAATATAATCAAACGTGAATATTTAATTTTCAACTTAAAATGAATACTAATACTTGAATGTTAGTCATTCAAGTTTATTTTTACCTTGTTTAAATCAATTATGACAAAAGAGTTTCTGGTTCATTAATTACTTTGAAACATTTTGAAGCGATACTAATCGTAAAGTGTAATCTGGCAATACGATAATATGCAATAAGTAGGTTCCTTAAAAAACATAATAATTTTTGTAACCTCTGAGTAAACTAAGTAATTTAAATATGGCAACATCTAATCATTGTAATAATGATATTATTTATATGTAGGTTCTAATGGGATTTACAAAGTGTTGGAGTATTTAATTTGATTTTAATTTATATCAGTTTTAAAATAGTAAAAATATTTATATAAATCATATTTGTGACAAGAGAAAGACAGTAAGCTGTATTTCATCTGCCTGTGGAACATATAACCCAAATGTGTTAATAGTTGCTATGAACTATTAACCCGTTCAGGTTAGATATTGAAATGCTACTATTGGATTCAGTATCGGCATCTGATACTGATTCACAATATTCGCTTGGTTTGCTCCTTTATACCGTCTATGTCTGCTGGGAGCCGAATATTTGGTACTGCCTCACAATACTCACTGATGTATATATCTCTTTATACCGTATATGTCTGCTGAGAGCCGAACATTTGGTACTGCCTCACAATACTCACTGATGTATATCTCTTTATACCGTATATGTCTGCTGAGAGCCGAACATTTTGGTACTGCCTCACAATACTCACTGATGTATACTTCTTTATACCGTATATGTCTGCTGAGATCCGAACATTTGGTACTGCCTCACAATAGTCACTGATGTATATCTCTTTATACCGTATATGTCTGCTGAGAGCCGAACATTTGGTACTGCATCACAATAGTCACTAGTGTATACTTCTTTATACCGCCTATGTCTGTTGGGAGCCGAACATTTGGTACTGCCTCACAATAGTCACTGGGGTATACTTCTTTATACCGTCTGTAATTGTTGGGAGCCGAGTATCTGAAACATTCTCTTTATGCAGAAATCACATCAACTCTTGAAATTATCAAAACATTTTCATATTCAAATGAAGAAATTGTTAATTAATACAAGTTTGGTTCAAAGCACGCGAAGATTTGTGTTAAGAACGAAAAGTTGAGGAAACCCTGTTTTACAATACTATAATTGGACCACGAAGTAACTGTTTTTGTCACTTTGTAATATGCATCTGAGCTCCAAGGTCCAGATAGGATTCCTATTAAGACTAAGAGATCGTCGAAACAAAAATTTTAGTAAATGGTGCCAATTAAGCAGCACTAACATTGCTTGGCAAGAGTATTGAGGGGAACCGGCAACAATTTTTCATTTCGTTGAGATAGGAACAACAATATATATATATGTTTGATGGATGGAATTTGTACCACTTATGTGAGACATTCTGATAATTGCTAGTAAATTAGACAGGAACCACTAGAAAAGAATTGTAATACGAGAAGAAAGGAACGGTGGAACTCATATCCACAAAGTAGGGCCTCTTGACTACCAACTTAAGTCCTAGAATTCTGTGAACGAAGGACCATTCATTACATGAAGGCTACAACTGAAGTTAGCAGATATAAAAATAGACTTCGGTAAATCCAAAGTAAACTAACAACGTGGGATATTTGGGAAATGCTCGATGAACCATTGACCATCCATCCACCACTTTAAATCTCAAATATCATAGAATTTCCACAAACAGAATTGTCACATGCTCTTGAAACCTCGTTTTATAGCACTATGAAATCTGCCAAAACTTTTGCTATGAAAAATGTAGCTGGCATATATTTACAGACGTATAAGCGAAATGTACAGAATTTACAGGTAACTAAGGCAGTGCTAGATTAGTGCAACCCATATTATAAGGGATGAGTTTATTTTTATGTTTTACATTATTCGTTGTTTTAATATAAGAAAAGAATCAGGATGAAAACCGTTTTATGCAACGATGTCAGATGAGTTCCAGCTAAGCTCGATACTGCAACACAGTTTAAGTCATGTCTACGTCGTATTTCATCTGTGCTGCATAAAATACAACTTGCACGTGATAATAGCCGCTATAAACATCTGAAACTGCTTTACACTATTTGCTGAGATGTGTTGTTTCAGGACGTTTCTCCAGAGGGCCATGGACCTGAAACATTCACTCATTACAATACTCAACAGTTTATTAGTACAGGCTTTACTTTTTGAACACTATGCCATTGTATAATGGATCTCTAGTCAGGTGTAAATTTATATGTACTGTATAAAGCAGAAACTACACGGTATAGCGAAACAATAGCTCCTTTATAACTGATTCTGCTTAAAACATTTTTAGTGAGATTTTTCATACATATCTTCTCTTAGAAGTTTATCTCTTAGAATGCCAAATAAAGATATAATGTGTCTGAGGGAAACTCGTGACAAAATAAATATATATATATATATATATATAGTCTGCTTATTTAGTGAGGCTTGAACTACACGATTAATTTCCATGCAAATGTGGGGCGATTACAGAAACAATAGCGACCGAGACCTTTGTTGTTCTTGAGGTCTAGAACTGTCTTGTTCTAGTCTAAGGGCAGGCGGTGCGGCGAGTGAAGGGTCTATTGTGTAATCAGGAAATATTTTACGTTCCGATATCCAACAATCTATTATGTTATCAAATAAAAACAAATAAAACAGATATCTCATTTGTACAGGTGTGCTTGATAAATAAAAAAGTGTATGATAACGGTATTATTTCAACAGCCGAGAATGAATTTGCAATGCATAAACACAAATCTGGTTTTCCTAAACCGACG
This sequence comes from Homalodisca vitripennis, assembly GCF_021130785.1. NCBI lineage: Eukaryota > Metazoa > Arthropoda > Insecta > Hemiptera > Cicadellidae > Homalodisca > Homalodisca vitripennis. Next base: position 189,564,278 of record NC_060207.1, read on the forward strand.
GAGAAAGATGCCCCAAGAAAGGAATTGATCGTCAGCTACGCAAGTACTATATTATTTGTCATTTCTTTGTAGCTTGAAAATTACAAGAAACCGGCAAAAATACGATGAAAAGTTAAATTAGTATCATCTGACCGTATAAAAAGGCCTAGACATTTGTTTTAGTAAAATCATATGATATGAGAAAAAACTTTTTTATATGTATAATAGTTTTGAGTGTGATTATACACACTCATTTCAACCACACCAAAACTAGAGACTGGCAATACATTTTTGTCCTAGTGAAACTCCTCTATCGAGTTAACGAAAACTAGGCTCTATGTTTATAAGATGCAAATTGGTTAAAGCCTCATAATATATTTACTTGCGGTACTACGAGAACTACTTTTTACTTGGTTATATTACGTAGATTATACGAAATTGGATCGTATCATCACACATTGATTATAAATATTTGATTCCTACTGTCTCTACGAGCTAAGAGGTTTAAAACGTCTTCCATAATCACAGGAAATTGAATTAAAATTCTAATATGAAATGACATTTTCATATACTGCAAAGAAACCTTTTTATACTACATTTTTATAATAAGTATGAACAGAAGAAATGTATAAAAAGAACTATGGTTCTATGTTATTGTACGGGGTACGTGGTCTGACTGCCTCTCCTACTTTATTGGTAGATTAAATATGGTTTCAGCTGTCATCTTCCTAATCTAAAAATAGTTATTCCGTGTAGGCTGGGATATTTAGGAATTTATGTACTTATGTCTACAAGTACGCTATTATTTACTAAGTGGAAGCTCTAACAACTCACATTGTTTACAATAATTCAGTACAATGTGACAATAATGCTGTTCTTAACTCTCCTTACACTAGTAGTGAGTATACGCATCAAAGTTATGAGGGTGGATATGTTCAGGGGAATTATCACGTGAATGCTGTATTTTATGTTATACGAATGAAATACAGTACAATACGTGCGTGGCTGACAGACCAACCTTGTATCTTTGAGTCCATTATATTGGATCTACTTTATTAAGGACACGACGTGTAGAAAGCGAGTTTGAAAAAAAAGTTGACTGTTAATGAAATTAGCGTAGTATATTATATTAGTACACTAATTAGTTATTATATTAATACTAACACAATACTAGTAATACCTTTCCATCACAGTTCATTCTTTATGGCACTGATTTACTAGCCAAATTGTTTTTTAATGTTGCGTACAATTAGAAATAGATTAAAATACATTTCCAACCATTTATATAATAGTAAGGACCCTAAGGTTTGAAAATGCTTTTCTTTTTAGTTCACTAGCCGTAATCTTGGCAATTCAGTTATGATTCCAAGATTATTATAATTTTGTACTCATACAATTCCTTTATGGCTAGGTTTATCTTTGAAATGAAATAGTTGTATATGCTATGAATTACCTTAATGTGATATGATTAAAAACTGAATAACACCATATTATTTTTATGAATGAACGAGCATTATCTAGCTGGCGGTTCTGTTTGATACAGATTATATGCAAATATAGTCTCATGAAAAGGATATCATTTTTCTATTACCTTGACGTAAGAAAGAAAGAGATAAATATGGGAGGATCATTACGATAATTATTGTAACCCAGATTGCCTCGAATTCTGCTATATCAGATTAGAAAAATCATTCATAAATTGTCTGCCTGATCACATGGAAGATATGTTTTGGTTCTAATGACTTAATTGCGAATTTTAAATTTTAAAGTGTGCTAGAAGCAATTTATTATAAGAACACATGTAGCAGGAATGCAATTGTTTACAACTTGCACCTGTACTAATATTTAAACCAAGGAATGAGTAAGTCACACAATGTGTCACGAAACAGGATTCTCTGATGCTGCAATTGTAATTAAAATTTCAAGTCTGTATATTCATATGTTACTGTTTCACATGTTAAAATGCACATCGTTGTGCTTATTTTTGTTTTCCATACAATGGAAATAAAAAACCTTACAGTTTAAATATCGGTAAAATTTCAAAATCTTAAAATCTTAAAACCAGCAAAGAAATGTTTAAATTTAATTTGATAATCTATGCAGTTTACAATATCAAATTGATATACTATTATTGATATTAGCAATGTAGCTTCGAAAAGTATTTGATATAAGGAAACAATAATAAACCTTTTAACACTTTTGTAGATTTTATTTGTACAATGTACATTTTGGATTCAAAGAATCCATCATCAGGTTATGAAGGACATTGTACAAATAAAATCTACTAAAGTGTTAAAAGGTTTATTATTGTTTACTTTTTATTATTTATGTTTTAATATTTAAAAACATGCATTTTTGGTCTCCGCTTACTATGAAAATTTTTCAAAAATCAGTAAATAGGAACAATGAAAGAGTTTAGTTCAGTTTGAAGATGGGTGGTGCCACAGAGAAGTAACACCCGCAGTAGAAGTCATCCCTAGTGAGCCATTTAGCAGCAGGCAATGCGCTATATTGTAATTTCATGTAATCACACAAATTATGTAGTTTAGGTGTCTGATGTTAACACGATGTAAATTGTTTATTTTGAGCTTCTTCGTCACCAACTTTTGTTGGATCTCTTCAGAAAAACATGATTCCACATTCTAAGAGTTAGTCAAGTCTTTGACTACGTCAGATTCCAGTATGTTTAATTACATAACTTGTACTTAATAGACGAAATACATGGGGTCGAAGATATCTGATGTTGTAGTAATGAATACTGAAATTTCAAAGTTTATTTATGTTTAATTATGGGAATAAATACTAAAAGCACCACTTTTAGACGTTCAAATAAAAATACGACTTCCCATGTTGTTTTTGTTAGGAACGTCGTAGATATGTTTTCTTGATGTCATTGTGAATAGATCTTAAAAATTACACGTCATCTAGATAGGGGTTACAATTTGAAAATTTAAAGTTACCCCTTTTTACCCCCCTTTGGATAGAAGGAGGGGAGTTTTTTTATCTTCCAAAAACTCCAGAAAAGTATTTTAATACGTAGAGTGAAGATTTGTACACTACCTCTCTCTTTACTATTATAATTATATGTATAAAATAATGTCAAAATATGTCATAACAGTTTTTTTATAGATGGCAGCAATTTATTGCATTTCGTCGTTTTAAAACTACTAATAAAGTCCAGATTGTCTAGGTTGTAATTTTGTAGGTTTACGTTTTCCAATGATGTCACAAAATTTTAAACTTTTATCCCTTTTAAAGATACTGTAATCTTAATGCAGATAAGTTTAATAATTGTTATTTATTTTATTTTAATTCAAAATGTTTTATATATATATATATATATATATATATATATATATATATATATATAACAGTTTCAAAGTTTTTCTGGACGGATTATATTTTACATGCAGAAAAAAATGCGTGGTGTACTGTTTGAAAACTTTCCTTACAGACATATTCCATAAAGACAGAGAGTTCGTATTTGTAGTCATGTCTTTGTACACATAGAAAGGTCACAAGAAAGCACAAAAGGAATATATTTTTATTACAAGCCTTGAGAATGATACAAGAGGAAATTACAAACACTGTCTCCAGGGAAACAGTAATTTGTCAATATCTTCACTGCGGCAAACGCAGGGCACCAGCAAAAGAAAGAGGATTTGTTACAATGCACTTCGTAATATTACGGCTTTATTGCTATAATACAAATTACGACGTGGTAGTATTACACCATTATTATTATTATTATTATACGAAGATTAGTTAGAATGAAGGCTTCATTTATAACTAATAAAATCAAATAAAAGGTATAACGCATAAAGCAACAGTAACTGAACATAAATTATATAGTTAAAGTTAAGTACTGATTTATGCATATAAACCTGATTATTGAGCTATGAATTATATAACTAATTATGTATGATATATAAACTGTTGTTTGCTCTACGTCCGTTAGTAGGGATAGATGATGATCAAAGTTATTATTATATAGAACTTACTATAAATTGGGGTGGGTGTGGTGGGAACTTACATGGTGGGTGAAAACATTACAAAACGTATTAAATATTTGTACAGTATCTTCAAACAAATTGGTTACATAAGAAATAACTCATACATTGCTGTACGCTGAGGAACAGCAAAATTGAGCCCCTAAACCACTATATATGGAGAGAGAGGTAGCAAATATTTTAACGGTAACAAGTTAGTGTCGCTGCCCTATCGTAGGACCTCAGAACTAACTGAAATAGTTACCTGGATTACTGCACACCACGTCTGTTAATGAATGATTCATTTCCTTTAAGTCTAAAAAAACTTCACAATAAGCTCTGTTTTTTTGTACATAAGAATATTATACAAGACATTGTATTTGAAAGTGGGTTTTGGTATTTATTGTACATTATATTACACTATAACTATTTCATTGCGATCTAATCCTAATAATATGTTAAAAATAGTGGAAAAGTATAATGAAAACATTGTTTTTCTTATAACAGCGTCCTTTTGAGTGTGTAGGAACAGTAAAGCGGCTGGGTGAATTTAAACTTCTCAGATAAAGAAAAACATTTCATGTTCTTACTTACTGGACATTGGTACTGTTTAATTAAGACATAATGTACAAGAGAGAGCGACACACAAGATACAGCAGTCTGAAAAAGCTGCATTTACCCAATTTAATTAAGCTAGTTTTAAATAAAAATATTATAAAATTATGGGTTAAAAGAATAATCATTTTTTCTTCTCTCGTGCCCATTATATATATATATATATATATATATATATATATATATATATATATATATATATATATATAGGTATGTAACTGCACGAAATAAAAAATGAATCGCTTAATTTCTAGACAAATTTGGGTTAGTTCTTCAAAAATACCATTGGAATATGCGGAATGTTTATATAAAGAAAAAGATTAGAAAAGCCTTCCAGAATTTATATAATTTGGAAAAATAATGAAAATATTTATGTTTCGCAATAGAAGTTTTAACTTACACCAAAAAGTTGTGGAGATTTTCAACTGATTTCTTATAAAAGAGACACTGTTTGCCTGCTTGCGTATGAAAGATATCGTAGAAGTCCATCATAAGTGCTTTTATAAAATAGGGCACGGACTTCGATTTTTGAAATTACATACGAAGACGCGGGTAACAGCTAGTATTAAAAGTAATAGTAGTAATAAAACATATGCCACTGTTTCTTTCTGCGTTATACTTTTCTTGTACTTTATTAACGTGAAATAAAGTAAAACTTAAGTATCAACATAGTAATTTATGAAGACCAGTAAAATGTGAAGTGATTTGTTACAAACCCTCTATTTGTTTTTGTTTAAAGTTTCTTTTGGATAATGGAAGGATTGTGAAGAAAACAGAATTTTTTCCGGACATTTGCATATCGTTCAATGATTAACAAATCAGTAACAGTACGTTTTGATTTGTTTATTTTAACCTAGTTTGTAATTGTGTGTTAGGTTAGTTATTTATCTGAAGAAGAGGTCAGATTACAGATCTCGAAACGTAGTGTTACTGATTTCTTGTATCACTGAACGATGAAAAATGTTCGGAAAATCCTGTTTCCTCCAAAAACCTTTTTTCTTTTGCTGTATAGTGCTAATATTGAAAAATTACTGCTTCCCTGGAGATAGTGTTTGTACTCGTAATTTCCTCTTGTGTCATTTTCAAGGCTTATGGTAAAATGATATTTCCACTACTCTGACTTCTGTTGTTGTTTTTTTTTTTTTTTACGTAGGGGGAATGCATTTGCGCACGGAGTGTGGGACTCCCTTGCGGACTACCCACTAAACCCCCTACGGGCCACGGAGGGCCCATGCCGGAACCCTTTCGGATGACATCTTACCTGGTCCGTGTGTCTTATGTCCCATCCAGGACAAAACTACTTGTTTCGGAAGCTAGGGGTCAGCCAGGCATCCGTCTTCACGTTTTTGATGAAGGATCGCATGTACATGAGTGGTGACTGCATTCCAGGCATCCTCGCTCTGCAGCATCAGCTCCACAATGGTGTCTGCCGAAACATCGCCAACTGTTGTGGCGAGCGTTCGCCTGGCCTCGGTGAACCGCCCGCAAGCAAAGAAGGTGTGATGAACATCATCATCCTCCTCCGGGCAGTAAGCACACCGAGGCGACCTGACTTTTCCCATCCTGTAGAGGTACTTCCTAAAGTAACCGTGCCCCGTCAGGAACGGACACAGGTAGAAATCTATCTCCCCGTGGCCACGATTTATCCAAGGTTGAAGCTCTCGAATGAGACGGAAGGTCCAGCGACCGTCCGATCCTTCCGTCCACCTCCGCTACCAAACCTGCAGAGTCTCCACCCTGGCAGCAGCCAAGTCATCCTCCCGGAAGACGGTCCGTCTCTCGATGGCCAGCAGATCAATAGGAATCACCCCAGCCACGACCACCACGGCCGAACCGGAAACTATGCGATAGGCGCAGGCGACCCTAAGTGCCGCTCTTCTCTGTACCGATAACAGCCTTTGACTGTATCGCCTTATCCTCATGACATCCACCCAAACCTCTGCACCATACAGAAGGGTTGAGTTTACAGTAGACATGAGGAGGCGTCTCTTACTTGACCTAGGGCTTCCTACGTTAGCCATCACCCTGCCGAGAGACACAACCACCCTAGAGGCTTTGTCACACACCGCCTGAGTGTGCTCAAAATACCGAAGATGGCAGTCGAGTAACACACCCAGGTACTTCGCCGCAGTCCTTGTCCGAACCTCGACACCCCCCACATTCATAGAGATCAGAGTGGGGATTCTACGTCGAGTGAGGAAAACGATTTCGGTCTTGGCGACCGCCAGCTCAAGTCCGTGGCTCGTCATCCAGGTATTGACCCGAATAATTACCTGATTAAGGCGTAACTGTGCCAAGTCCGGAGTCCTCGCCGTGATGACTGCAGCTACGTCATCGGCATAGCCCACGAGGAAGACGTCGTGGGGCATCTCGAGGTGAAGCAAACCATCGTATGAAACATTCCATAGGTCTGGGCCGAGAATAGACCCTTGAGCCGCACCGGCAGTGACCTCTTTCATTCTCCTTCCGTCTTTGGTTTCATGCAACAGCCCACGGTTCTTCAGGTAGTCCTGCACAACGACCAGGAGATAATCGGGCACGCTGAAGTCTCGCTGCAACGCCTCTATGACTTCTGTTGTAATCTTTATATATGTAACAAGTACTTGACTGCAAACACGAGCTCTGCTTTTATGCATTATATTTGTAACAGAAGTTTTCCAACAGTACACCATGCATTCTTTATGTGTGTACAATATAATCCGTTTCTTATTCGGGACAGCTTTGAAACTTTAATACGCTTTTTAGCGAATGGTGAAATTGATGAATGTGTCAATAAAATAGAAAAAAAATAAACTTATCTCCATACAAATTTCAATATTTAAAAAAAGATATAATTTTTTATTTCAAATAGGATCTAGTGACATAGTTACCAAAATCCTACCCACAATATGTAAAATACAAATTTCAGTCGAAATGTAGTCTGCTATGAAAAATGCTGTTATTACATATTTTGGCACATTTTATGCAGAGAGAACAATCCTGAGAGGGGACAGTAATACAATAACAGCACTTTTTTTTAAATAAAATAGTACCAGTTTTTAAACTAAATTGCATTATGTATGTCGTCTAAACGGCAAAAAAGGCATAGTACTTTTCATTGCAATATTAATTTGAAGATTTTATTGAAATTAAATGTAAATCATGAGCACCACGCTATAACTACAACCACCAACGTAAGCTGTCTTATCAGTTTGGAACAAACACCAATATTACTATACACGAGCAGAAGTAAGTTTTCATTCTCAGAATTTAAATTTAGATATTTATTTTATATATTCGCCGGGTTTGACTCCCGGCGGAGCAATCACTTTTTGCGATTCAATGTTTATTGAAATTATATATATATATGCATGTGTGTGTGTGTGTGTGTGTGTGTGTGTGTGTGTGTGTGTGTGTGTGTGTGTGTGTGTGTGTGTGTGTGTGTGTGTGTGTGTGTGTGTGTGTGAGTGTGTGTGTGTGTGTGTGTGTGTGTGTGTGTGTGTGTGTGTGTGTGTGTGTGTGTGTGTGTGTGTGTGTGTGTGTGTGTGTGTGTGTGTGTGTGTGTATGACAGGCAAATAATCCTTGCCAATAATAGCCAATAGTAGTTATTCATAAAATATATTACGATAGCTTATAATTCTGAGTAATTGTTCAATTCAAAAAAGCCATCATGAGGACGAAAGATGAATTATTATTTAATGCAATTATTTAATGTAGAAAGGAATGCTGACTCTTCCTCGCTAGAATAAGAACTTGATCCAGCAGTATTTGCAGGAATATTGTTCTCGGCTTTTAACAGCAGGTTTAGTTGGCTATTAATTTTAGTAATGATGATATCTGACATGTTCGATCCTGCAAATGGTAAGATTAATACATTCCTCTGTTATTAAACCCTGGTATCAGCTTTATATGGCTAGTAATGTTTCATTAGGAATTTTGGTTAGAACATTATTTTGACCACCATTCAATTCCATATTTTTATAGTTTTATAGTCACACATATACGTTTTCTTATTAGCGAAATTTCTCTTTACTGTTGCGCTGTAGATGCACTTAAGACGCAATTTGTATTTGAAAGAATTGACTGCTCATTTTATTTCTTGATTAGTTATTATTACCGATTATTAGTGATTATCTCACTAATAATCGGTAGCTGTAACATTATAAAAGTTACTAGCTGTTTTAAAATGTGTTTAATTTTTTAAACTGTTTTTCTCCTTGAGTAATGTTATCATATGTTTCTCTGGTTATATTTAGATAGTTGTATGGGATTTAACAATTACTTTCCAAATTCTGTTGCATTTACAATTTTCAAACATAACAAAATGTATTTCAATATTATATTTAGATATTTAAGCCGGTCACATTAAAAAGAACGTGAAATCGAAATATTTAGATAGACTTACAATCCATAAAGATTTATATAATTTTTCAAAATTAATTTTACGTTTAATAAAAAATGAGTTTTTAATGCAAATGTTGGAAAATCAGATATTATGAATCCCCTGCTGAAACTTTTGGGTTAGATTTAACGTTGACATTATGAATGATACAAAAGTATAATTATTATAGTAGTAATTGAAATATCTCACACAAAAATCTACTGTAAGAACATTTTGAAAAATTGCTATATATATATATATATATATATATATATATATATATATTTATAATGAACACTTAAATTAACTTTTAGAATTACGTAATTTTATGGTTATCATATCTAACAAAGTTAAACTCTTTAACGTGAGGATCAGCTTGATCACTAATATAAAAATATTCTTAGTTTATTTAATGATTTCAATATATATATATATATATATATATATATATATATATATATATATATATATATATATATATATAGTTTGGTTTTGGTAAATTGATATCTTTAGATTCAAAACAATCATCTATGTTTGTAGTTGGTTCCAAGTCATCAAAAAGTGATGAAATATTCAATATAGCATTATTAATTGAGTCATTGAATATTGAATATTTCATCATTTTTTGATGACTTGGAACCAACTACAAACATAGATGATTGTTTTGAATCTAAAGATATCAATTTACCAAAACCAAACTATATATATATATATATATATATATAAAATTAATTTTGAAAATTATCAGTTTAAACCATGATATATCCGTTAAATTTTCATCTGGTGAAAACCATATAATTTTTAAGATCTGAAGTAGATTCCTGTTTTTCTTGACAACCTAAAATCCTCTGGATCAATATTTGTACTCTAAAGGTACAGTTCGGTTATAACACGTCTATGTAAACCCATGTAATCACTGAGAGCACGTAGAGTGAGATACAGTTCAATATTTGTCTGACCTGAGACAACAGATGTCCTACAGCACGGACTGAGGCACGTCGTGCTGTTTACATTTCATTCACACACAGCACGTAGAGTGAGATACAGTTCAATATTTGTCTGACCTGAGACAACAGATGTCCTAAAGCACGGACTGAGGCACGTCGTGCTGTTTACATTTCATTCCCACACAGCACGTAGAGTGAGATACAGTTCAATATTTGTCTGACCTGAGACAACAGATGTCCTACAGCCCGGACTGAGGCACGTCGTGCTGTTTACATTTCATTCCCACACAGCACGTAGAGTGAGATACAGTTCAATATTTGTCTGACCTGAGACAACAGATGTCCTACAGCCCGGACTGAGGCACGTCGTGCTGTTTACATTTCATTCCCACACAGCACGTAGAGTGAGATACAGTTCAATATTTGTCTGAACCTGAGACAACAGATGTCCTACAGCCCGGACTGAGGCACGTCGTGTTGTTTACATTTCATTCCCACACAGCACGTAGAGTGAGATACAGTTCAATATTTGTCTGATCTGAGACAACAGATGTCCTACAGCCCGGACTGAGGCACGTCGTGCTGTTTACATTTCATTCCCACACAGCACGTAGAGTGAGATACAGTTCAATATTTGTCTGACCTGAGACAACAGATGTCCTACAGCCCGGACTGAGGCACGTCGTGTTGACACAGCACGTAGAGTGAGATACAGTTCAATATTTGTCTGATCTGAGACAACAGATGTCCTACAGCCCGGACTGAGGCACGTCGTGCTGTTTACATTTCATTCCCACACAGCACGTAGAGTGAGATACAGTTCAATATTTGTCTGACCTGAGACAACATCCTACAGGACTGAGGCACGTCGTGCTGTTTACATTTCATTCCCACACAGCACGTAGAGTGAGATACAGTTCAATATTTGTCTGACCTGAGACAACAGATGTCCTACAGCCCGGACTGAGGCACGTCGTGCTGTTTACATTTCATTCCCACACAGCACGTTCCGCTGTACTTCTACAAAGCGGAGGTTGTAGACGTATACACAGTTACAGTGGTTCGTTTTGGGATTAATTCCTGAACTTCTTTGTGTTACTAGATGAGTATTACATCGAAATCACTTATAAAATATTACCCTCATTATATCATAATACCCACAATAAAATATTGGCAAATAAATACAGGCTAAACTTATATAATAAATAAGTTTGCCAATAAATTTATAATTTCAATGTCTGATTTAGATAATTTTCCATCAAAAGGCATTTTATTCGAATCGGTTACTACACTTCAGACGGTGCATGAAACCTATTTATTCCGCTGTGCTTTTGGATCGCGTCTAAAACATCGCTGTGGATTCAATTATGCATCTGATGAGAATACAATAACTTCATCCACAATAAACTGGGTAGGCTTCTGGGTATAACGTATATGTGGAAGTACTACAAGCTCTAAGTATAATAAAATTCCTATGCTAACACCACTACATTTAACTATATTATTTAATTGGAGTAATTGTCACACAATATATGAAGTACTGTTATAATTTTTATAACAGTGATACTACATTGTTATTCACAATGTTTTTTATATAGTTTTCATAAATAATTACTTAATCACTTAATTGATAATAGCACAGTCTATAAAAGCAAGCTCGAAACGTTGCCTGTAAAGTGTTTAAATTTAAAGAAGTACTATGAAAACAAACGACAGAAATATAATTTCAATAACATAGTTAGTGCTAGTAAATTAGCAAATAAAAAGCGGGTAATGGCATAAAAGATAGTTTATTGTGACAAGTGTATTTGAACTGAATATTACTTCCAATTATTTAACATTTGAAATTTACACAATAGTTTGTTTACTTTTCTCATCGGAGTGTTTGGTTATAAGACACTGCGAGCACAGTTTTCTTCCCTTAAGTGAACCTCTCTCATCTAGTGCTGCTCTCATTCTGGCGTTTAATTAACCCCTCTTCACACCTTACCTTACATCATTCTAGCCGCTGTGTTTACGGTTTTAATCATTTTACCGGGAGCTGCACTGTGTTTTATGTGAACACTGGTTATAATTTAATTTCAGTGTACTTTAACTCTTATAGCTTGTTTCCATCTTTCGTAAGCTTTCAATATGAAGTATATAAGCTACATTTTTAAAAGTAGTCTAGACAAAAAAATATGCTATACGTATAGTACTATGCAGTATATGAATAGTTTATATTTCTTTTATGTGATTCTGATGAGAAAGCTAGCAACAAAACACCACATCATCATAATTTGTTTATATTATTTTCTACTTTGCCTTTGCATATTGTAGTAATGCGTATTGTTCCTGTTATATATTAATTAATTAATTAGTGCAGGGACATGAACTAATGCACACTGTTTGTAACTATTAGTCAAATCTTTATTTTCTTACATGTAGTCATTTTTTTAAATGTTGGTTAGTGTTTAATTTTAATACATCTGCATAAATGCTTAGTTTTATTTATATTTTTAGTACATGATCTGATGGAAATTTATTGGTGCACGGACTCTAACTATTGCACGGACTCTAATTATTGCACGGACTCTAATTATTGCACGCAGCTAAGTTTTGTGGTTGAATGTTGTTTTCACTAGTTGTTTTCACTTTTTGTAGGCTACTATTACAATTTGTAGATCGGTTGAATAAACCATTTGAATCATTTAGTAGAATTCATCAATTATTTCTAAAATGTGTTTTTTGCTACTGTCCAAGATGTTTTTCTTTCACCACACCGGTCAAGAACCAACAACCTCTACATAAATTGATTATACCTTCATCGTTACAAAATATTCACATAAAATCCAAAATATCCACAGGAGGTTGATAAATAATGTAATCAAGAAAATTCACATCACATCAAAAGTTTTGAAAAATTTGGTCTGATCAAGTGATTACGTTAATTATATTGAAATAAACGTTTCTCCAAAATTTTGTAACCGATTAAAAGATGAGTTAATACACATATTTTGATGAGTCAGTGTAATTCAAGCAAAGTAAAAATGCGATTAATAGTATTATTTAAATAGATGATAATACATTCAAACGTAACATGAAGGAGAAAACTGTACACAAGAGAGGTGTAAGAGGCATCATTTACCCGAGAACACGCAGTATAAGAGAAGGAACATCTGCGACACCTGCGTCTTGAGTTATCTGTTCCAGTCCTCTCTCTAGAGACCATTCAGGCAGTAAAAGACCTTCCAGAGCCATTCTCAAGTCATGTTTACTATACACTACGTGGTTCAGTCTCTCTAACCTTAAATATTGTATACTGGCACATAATAATTGTTTATTGTAAGTACCATTTGTGAAATTTATATTTGACTGATATTTGAAGACAATTCTGATTTTATTGGTCTTAGGAGTGTCACTCTTAAATAGTTGTAATAATATGGATAACACCGACCGCAGGACGGGTCAGATACGGAAAGTGTTTGATTCTTATCTGAGCTTTATCATTTCAGTCTTATCACTGAGACTTTCGGTGAGTACATTTTACGTTGTCGACTTGATCTGTAACTAGCAACAATGTCTGAGAAGCAGTGAGTAAAAATACACAGGCATGTATCGATGTAAATTGTCTACATCAAACTACATTGCTCAATTAATCAGATTTCCTAAAATTACTGAAATAATTATAGTATTTTGAATTCCATCGTTGATCGTTCAAAGTTTACAAATTTTCAAAGATACATGATTGTATGACATAATATTCAAATTATGAAACGCTTTTCAACGATTAAGATGCGGACCAATGGCGTAAATAATTTGCGAATCACCATCATTGATTGTGCAGGAAGGATTATTACAAAGGCAGGATGTTTTCTGTGGATGGGTCGATTAAAAAACTGGATACCTTAATAATTAGCGGCATGGAAATCAAAGACGAGTCTCGATTCCATGGTTACATTTCTCGAAACTGGCACCAATATTTTCAAAGTATTTCATTACAAAATAATAAACTAAATCAGCAGAAGTGTCTCAGATAAGGTTTAAAAGTCACCATTTTACAATATCACGGCTAATGGAGTTATCTTTGGAGTAGTGAATTGGTATGACTTGTTAGATTAACATTTTATATTATTTGGATGTATTGACAGATTATTAATTGTAAGTTTCTATAAGATTGGTATTGCGTAAATTCAATAGCAATCTTACTACTACAGATGAATGTGACAATGATTTTAAAAAGGTTCTATTAGTTCACTTTTTTGTCTGTCTCTTTAAATAGAGATTTTGTTATTTATTTTGAACCAAATTCGCAAAGACTACGAGACAAAAAATTTGGTCATATCCTCTACACTAGATGAGATGTAATAATATGCACTTTAAATATACATGTATATACTCATTTGAGTGTTTACATATTATGTATAGCGGTTGTTCCCAACGAAGGGAATACTCTCTGCTAATTGCAATTACAGTTGTTGTTTGTCACTGGTTGTCTTGTATTTATTTAAATGGTATCGCAGACGCAAGCGAATTAGGGTTCGTAGTTTGTGTTCACTGTTTATGCAGAAGATTATGAAGGAAATGTTACGAAAGGTTTATTTAGAAGTATATATACAATTCAAAACAAAAACATAAGGTTCATTGCTGGTTATTACCATTTATGCATTAACCGTCTATGTCGTACGGCCCAATTTTACTCGTTGTTTCATGGTATAATACAATATTTTCTCCATTTTGTCCGTTTTAAGAGCGTGTACACAATTGTTTTATAAAATTGTTATGTTAAACCTTACCTTAAAACTATAACATTAAACCTTAAATTATATTCGATAAATTATTAGTGTATATATGGTGGCTTGCATCAGAGGTAACCTACCAAACCTACTATCAAACGTAATTTCCTGGTTGGATAATTGATCAATCATTAAGAAAAATAATGAGCGACCACTATGGGGAAACCCTCTTCGTTTAAGGTACCGTATAAGATGATCTAAGACCGATCGGAAAGAATAATTTGAGATCCACATTAAAAGTAGATAATTAGATTTAACTAATAAAAGTATTCTTAATACGACGCGATTTGTCGTATATTTATAATCGATATAATATAAGTTATAAAACACTTTAAATGATTGAAATTATTAGTTTAGGGATTTTTATTTAATGAAAACGTATCAATAATATCTTTTGTCAACTTCTGAACCCATGTAAAAATTCCTAAAGTTACAATCTATTCGCTTTAATTCATTAGGATAGCCAGATATTGTTTTATATGTTTTTGATGAGGTATTTTAGGAAAAAAAAAACAAATAAATTGCATTGCATCGTCTACAGTGACTGCTTATACTCATCCAAACTTACAATTTAATATTAGTTATCATCAATATGACGTGATATCATATTAAATGACTAATGCAAACTAATACGTTATAAAGTGAGGTCCCTCTACCAGATAGTCAGCTTCGCACATCGACAGGAGTAAGCGTTTGATACAGGACTCATACTGTGAAATTATTAAAATTCTTACATGCTCAGTGAGTCTATTATTATGTCACAATCCAGCTTATGAGTCCAGTACATTGATCTGTAGAGGCTATTGAATCTTTTTGTATTCTGACGGTATTTATTCCGTTCCTAGAGATGAATTTCCTGTTCCGAACACCTCAGTAAATTTACATTTATACAACAGGACTATTTCAGAGATGTAGCATCATGGTAGGGTTAAAATGTTACTGTATAGTGTTTCTACATGATTCTTTTAATCTCATATTTGAAATGATTGGTCCTTTATTTTGGAGCCTTATTCTTGTGTTAAGATTTTATTTAGTACAGCTAACAAAAAAAATCCTGTTAACTCAGTGGCTGTTCCATACACTGTTCAATGCTGTGAATATACTTTCTAAGTACATCACCAGTTTACTAAGAAATGTCTCGCGTCTACATCATACATAATTAATTATGTCAACAGAACAACTTTTTTCCCCATCTCAGACAGAGATATAATGCCATTGGATTTTAAATTGTGCGTTTAAAAATTTATCTCAGGATATTTTCGGTTCTAATATTTGAAAAAATTATTTCCAAATACTCTATTATGCAAGATTGACCAAAAACATTGTTCGTTCTTTGGAATCCTATGCATTTTATACTTTTACTTAGATATATATATATATATATATATATATATATATATATATATATCTTATCATATATAATATCTTATCATATATCATATCTTATATATCTTATCATATATATGGCCTATATGTGATAGTTCTTACTTCTTTAGACATGAGAAATCAAATTGCAACGTTTGATAGAATGATTTATGGATACCCTTTATACATTATGTAATATGTAAATGAAGCTTAAATTTTTATGGAACTTGTTTTCTATACTTAGATTATACATGATTTTATTATAACATCAGTTTTTGAGTAATTTTGGTATTTATACAGATATTCAACTGTATAAATCATGTATATATGGTAGATATTTTTCACCTCACTCAGACATTTATGCAAGTCTATATTTCACTGTTTAAAATTGTAATACATAACGAAAATTTTAAAATAACTGACCAACAGAGTACATGATTGTTTAGTTCTATATTTGTCCTAACAAAAAAAAGAAGTTTTAGTGGTTATATGAACAAACAACACACACTATTAACAGTTTATTTGTTTATATGCTGTTTAACAAACATGGGGTATATCTCAATTAAACACCAAAACTGCAAAGAGGTAACAAGGAAAAAAGTATGTTCAAAGGAAAGTTAGTCCAATTAAAAGCCAGAATTTACAAAACCCTATAAGAGCTTTTTGTAACAAGTAAAACATTATTTTCTGTGTTTGAATAAATTAAACACAGAACATTCTCTCCTTTGAAGGAGAGAAAAACCAATGAAATAAATGTATTAAATTACTTGTGTCTAGATTAATGTTGAGAATGTATAATTTCGAAGTATTACATCACAATTGCTTTAACTTTAAACTGAAATACTTACTATGAAACTGAGAAAATTGGTATCTTTTTCTAGTAGAAAGAAAAATTATCAGGCTTTAGTTAACCAAAGAAGATAACCTATACAGTAATACAATACACTATGTCACAACAGATAACCTGCAAGGAAACAAGGAAATATAGACTGTTTAAATGTCTGAGTGAGGCGAAAAATATCTACCAAAATATATACATGATGTATACAGTCGAATATATTTAGAAATCCAAAATTAGTCAAAAACAGGTTATAATACAATCATGTATAATCACAGTATAGGAAACAAGTTCCATAAAAAATTAAGCTTCATTTAGATATTACATAATTTATATACAGGGTGTCCATAGATAATTCTATCAAACATTAAAATTTGATTTCTCATGTCTAAAGAAGTAAGAAATATCATATATAGGCCGTATAAAGTATAAAGTTTTTAATTATTTTTAATGTAAAAGTTAATAATCTAGATTAAAATATCGTACAAAGTTTGAACCTGATACCGTTGACTAAGATTAAAATGTTAGTTATAAATATATATTAAGATCAGAGTTAACCATAAATATTTTTCTGTTAATTGAAATAGAACCCCCCCAAATTACTAAACATAAAATAACCACATCAGTCCAGTAACTCACACTACCAAAGCTATTTCGCCTTCACTTCCAGTTTTAATCTCAAAGCCTGTCAGACTCACAGAGCTGGTGGGTTCGACGAGTTTAATTAAATTTATCAAGCATCCAGCAATTCCTCACATCAATTTGCTTACTAATTTAAAAGAACATGAAAATACCAGATTGACGGATAGATGGTTCTCTTATCGTAGTCTAATACAATATTAAGGTTAGAGTACGAACGCCTTATCATATAATATAGCATACCTGTAACACTAATTAAATAGGTGCGAGTTAGCAACATAAAATGTTGTAGAACCAATCATTTAAATTAACAATATATTAAACGACCAAGGTTGCCTTAACCATAGAGACGGTTTCCGGAGGCATAATTCAGATGGTTTTGGGCAAGTAATATATTAACTCATCCAACGACAATCCTTGTTATAAATCGGACGATCCAGATACGAAAAGACAGGCCCTTTATATTTTGAGACAACATTTTATATTTGTTGACTTTAAAAAACAACTGATGAAGAGTTAATTTGGAATTTCTAATACTAACCCCTTTTTAATATATATATATATATATATATATATATATATATATATATATATATATATATAGGTAGCTTGTATGGTTTATTGTCATGAATGTTTGTAAAACCAAATAATAGTAGGCCTACATATTTGTATAGTTTTACTCACTGCATTTCAGACATTTTTACTAGTTAAATGTTAAGTAGATAAAGCAAAATGTACTCACTGAAAGTCTCAATGTTAAGGCTGAACTGATAAAACTCAGATAAGACTCTGACACCGTCCTGCGGTCAGTGATATCCTTAGTATCACAGTTATTTAAGTGTGGAACTCTTAAGGTCAATAAAATCTTAATAGTTTTCAAATATCAGTTAAATATAAATGTCATAAATGGTACTTACAATAAACAATTATTATCTCAGTATAGAATATTTAACGTTGATGAAACTGAAGCACGTAGTGTATAGCAAACATGACTTGAGAATGGCTCTGGAAGGTCTTTTACTGCCTGAATGGTCTCTAGAGAGAGGACTGGATCAGATAACTCAAAATCACGCAGGTGTGTCGCAGATGTTCCTTCTCTTATACTGCGTGTTCTCGGGTAAATGATGCCTGTTACACCTCTCTTGTGTACAGTTGTCTCCTTCATGTTACTGCCTGAATGGTCTCTAGAGAGAGAGGACTGGAACAGGTAACTCAAGACGCAGGTGTCGCAGATGTTCCTTCTCTTATACTGCGTGTTCTCGGGTAAATGATGCCTATTAAACCTCTCTTGTGTCCAGTTTTTCTCCTTCATGTTACTGCCTGAATGGTCTCTAGAGAGAGGACTGGAAACAGATAACTCAAGACGCAGGTGTCGCAGATGTTCCTTCTCTTATACTGCGTGTTCTCGGGTAAATGATGCCTGTTACACCTCTCCTTGTGTACAGTTTTCTCCTTCATGTTACTGCCTGAATGGTCTCTAGAGAGAGGACTGGAACAGATAACTCAAGACGCAGGTGTCGCAGATGTTCCTTCTCTTATACTGCGTGTTCTCGAGCAAATGATGTACACCTCTCTTGTGTACAGTTGTCTGCTTCATGTTATGTTTGAATGGTCCTGTCTTGCTGTTTACACGTGTTCTCGTTGCCTCTCTCTCATGTTACTGCCTGAATGGTCTCTAGAGAGAGGACTGGAACAGATAACTCAAGACGCAGGTGTCGCAGATGTTCCTTCTCTTATACTGCGTGTTCTCGGGTAAATGATGCCTGTTACACCTCTCTTGTGTACAGTTTTCTCCTTCATGTTACTGCCTGAATGGTCTCTAGAGAGAGGACTGGAACAGATAACTCAAGACGCAGGTGTCGCAGATGTTCGCAGATTCCTCTTATACTGCGTAATTATCGCGTAAATGATGCCTGTTACACCTCTCTTGTGTACAGTTGTCTCCTTCAAGTTACGTTTGGGTGTATTATCATGAATTTAAATAATACTATTAATCGCATTTTTACTTTCCTTTGATTACACTGACTCATTAAAATATGTATATTAATTCTTCTTTATGTCAGTTACAAACTCTTGAAGCTAAAGAAGTTTATATTGCTATAATTAATGTAATCAATTGATGTCATGTGAATTTTGTTAATTACATTTATCAACCTCCTGTGGATATTTTGGATTTTACGTGAATACGTTGCTATAATCAATTAATTTAGAGGTGTTTGGTTCCTGACCGATGGCGAAAGAAAAGTATCTTGGGCAGTAACAAAAAACCCACATTTTCATAAACTAGTGATGAATTATTTGTAAAGGGGATCGGCCTCTCCTTAAAAAAAAATTTATACTATAATCTGCAGATACCTTCAATTTATGGATGCAGAATTATTAGAAACAAATTATGAATATGTCAAATTGTTGCTAGCTTTCTGATCAGAATAATGTAGAGGAAATAAGACTGAACTAAACATAATAATAATAATATAGAAATGTACTGGCAAATTATGTTTTGATAACATGAATTACATTTACGCTTGAGTTTTCAAGGTGGAATTAGGCTTGCGTATTCCCTCCTTAATAACATCCTTAATGAATCATTTATGGATTACATTAGTTATCGATTTAAAACGTACTCGCATTACCGATATACATAACTGGACATTTCTAGTGCACTGTATCTAGATTGCTTCTCAAAATGAACCAGTAGATACTTCATGTTGAAAGCTTTCTAAATATATGAACAAGTTACGAGTTAAGTACGCTAAAATTAAATTATAAACAACTTGTAATAAAAGACACAATGCAGTTCCAGGTAAAACACAGGAGCGAGAATAACGTAAGGTAAGGTGTTCCAAGTGAAGAGGGTTTAATTAAACGCTAGAATGAGAGCAGCGCTAGATGAGAGTAGTTCACTTGTGAGAGACAACTGTGTCATAGCAATCACTTGGATGAGAAAAGTAAATAAACTGTTGTTTAAAATTCAAGTGGGAAATAATTCTTAGAGATGTTCAATGCGATTGCCCTTGTCACAAAACACGATATTTTAGGGCCTTAACTAATTTTTCTTTACTGGTATACTAACACTAATTGTGTTTTTGGAATTATATTTCAGTTGGTTTTATCATAGCAATTCTTTAAATTTTAACACTTAATAGGCAACGTTTTGAGCCTGAATTTATGGACTCTATTGTTACCGATTAGGTGGTTAAGTAATTAATCATGAACAGCTCACAGGCACTTTGTAAATACAGGTATAGAGATAGACTTATAAAGGTTGTAACGATAAAATAGATATTGTGTTGGTGATACCCTCATATTGTCTAGGACGTAGCCAGACAGGGATCCAAGGGGTTTGGACGCCTCCCAAATTTTTAATACTTTCAATACATTTTTTATTAAATGATTATTATTATTTAAATAATTCAGTATTACTGAATAGTTTTCAACACAGATACAGGTCAATAAATTGTAAAGGAACAAAATTGGGCTTTATTTTCTGTCCACACTGAGGAAATACCAGTCGTTAACAAACCCCCCCCCCAATTTTTTTCCTGGCTTCGTTCTTGCATATTGTTAAATATCACAGTTAAGTGCAGTGGTATTAATATTAAAGCCTTATTTTGTTAGGAGGTTAATTTAAAGTCTACGAGTATGACACTCAAAAGAAGCTTCACACATAACGTAGCTGTGGTGGGAAGGGTTGATTCCATGTGAAAGTTGAGTTTATCCCAATTTCATCTTCCGCTTGGTGCAGCGTCTGAAGTCTGATAAACATTGAATCCTGGAATCAGGAGTCTAAATCTGTATAAAGAAAGCCATATAAAGTTGGCTACAAAAACGTTCAAACTCTTTGCACAGTCTCGACTTCACGCATTCCTAGGATATGAGGGAGCTCAGTTTGGTTACCCAGCAGCTATCCAGAGTGTAGTCTAGATGAATGGGATTTATCTTTTTCTACACAAGTGCATAGTTGAGTGCAATGCCATGATAAAAACCCGATCCCATTGAACGGAGAAGCAATTGAGTTTCCTGCTCTCTCTGAGGTGCAGAACAGATTGCAATAAAACGTATTGGATGGATAGAGAAAATCTCTAAATGAGAAAAATATTTACCAATGTAATAACAATCTCCTTTCTTTTAAAATTCAATCTGTATTAACTTTTCAATATTTTCCTATCAAATACTTATACAACTTGATCAATAACTTATAAAACTTTCCTATCAATAAAGATTATGATTGGCTACTCATCTAGTTACTCAAAGAAGATCGGAAATCAGCACGAACCCCTGCAATTGTATATAGGTCTACAACCTTCGCTTTGTAGGAGTATAGCGCTACGTGCTGTGAGGGACTGTAATGTATACTGCACGACGTGCCTCAGTCCGGGCCGAGGGACATATGGTGTTTCAGGTCAGACAAATATTAACTGTCACTCACTGTACGTGCTGTGAGGGACTGTAATGTATACAGAACGACGAGCCTCTTTCCGGGCTGTGGGACGCCTGTTGTGTCTGGTCAGACAAATATTGAACTGTCACTCACTCTACGTGCTGTGTGGGAATGAAATGTAAACAGCACGACGTGCCTCAGTCCGGGCATTGTGAAATCTGTTGTGTCAGGTCAGACAAATATTGAACTGTCACTCACTGTACGTGCTGTGAGGGACTGTAATGTATACAGAACGACGAGCCTCTTTCCGGGCTGTGGGACGCCTGTTGTGTCTGGTCAGACAAATATTGAACTGTCACTCACTCTACGTGCTGTGAGGGACTGTAATGTATACCGCATGACGTGCCTCAGTCTGGTCTGTGGGACATCTGTTGTCTCAGGTCAGACAAATATTGAACTGTCACTCACTCTACGTGCTGTGTGGGAATGAAATGTAAACAGCACGACGTGCTTCAGTCCGGGCTGTGGGACATCTGTTGTGTCAGGTCAGACAAATATTGAACTGTCACTCACTCTACGTGCTGTGAGGGACTGTAATGTATACCGCATGACGTGCCTCAGTCCGGGCTGTGGGACATCTGTTGTCTCAGGTCAGACAAATATTGAACTGTCACTCACTCTACGTGCTGTGAGGGAATGAAATGTAAACTCCACGACGTGCTTCTGTCCGGGCATTGTGACATCTGTTGTGTCAGGTCAGACAAATATTGAACTGTCACTCACTGTACGTGCTGTGAGGGACTGTAATGTATACAGAACGACGTGCCTCTTTCCGGGCTGTGGGACGCCTGTTGTGTCAGGTCAGACAAATATTGAACTGTCACTCACTGTACGTGCTGTGAGGGACTGTAATGTATACAGAACGACGAGCCTCTTTCCGGGCTGTGGGAAGTCTGTTGTGTGTCAGACAAATATTGAACTAGCCTAGGAAAATGGTTTTTGAATCATTTTAGTGTTCAATCCTCTATATTTCCTCATGCGACGGTAAAAATGCGATATTACAGTGTCATAGAAGGCAACCGGTTTAGAGTATCTTAAGTAAAAATATTACAGCTTTGTTTATAATATGCGTTTTATAACAGTGTTTAAATATTATTACTAAGAAGTTAGTTGTTTTAAATTTTTCACTGGTGCAATAAAGCGTAAGAGTAAGATATTAACTTTGTATTTGCTATCCTCATTCTACTACTAATCAAGCCATATTATAAAATTTAAACGTAAACAAATGCTTTAACCCCTTTGAAAATCTTGAGCTGAAAGTGTCAACGGCTATTTTGTGACAGTTAAATTTGAATTATGAAACATAAATCCAAATCCACTTTTCACAATTATAAATATTCCGGGAACCTTATCCAATCCTTCTCGGATTTATTATTACAAAACGGGAAATTATTACAAAACGAATTAACCAATTGGGTTTAGCCGGTCTCAAATTTAGCGCTTAGCAATACATTTTAGCATTTCATTGTTACTTATAACATACAACAATAAAAATGTGGATTTGAATGGTGGTCGCAATACCTTTCAACCGAGAATCGTAATGAAACATTACTGGCCGCTTGCAGACAATAGCAGGTATTAATAACGGTGGAGCGTATTAATCTTACCATTTACTGCAGGATCGAACATGTCAAATATAATCTTCAGTAGAATTAATAGCCAGCTAAACCTGCTGTCAAGAGTCGAGAGCAATATTTATGCAAATATTGCTTGATCAAGCTGTTATTCAAGAGAGGTAAAGGGTAAACATTTCAAAATATTTATATACAAACATCATGTTGTATAAAACAACAACTCACCCCTCGTATTGATCATATCGTGTTTGAATTAAACATCAACCAACCCAGAACGCAATTGTCATAATTCAATTTTATCACACACATTCAAGTAAATCCATTGTGGTGTATTGATTAATTGTATACACTATGGGAGTAGTCGAGTCCAATAAGTGAACGTGCTTATACATTATTACCGTGGGCGTGAATGAGGTAGGTGGAGAGTCGTCCGTGCTAAGCTAACATTGGTTCCAGACCGACTAAACTAGGCCGGGAAATGAGTCAGAGAGTGGAACATTAGTGGCGTGATATTGAACGTTTCTCATTGGTTAGATAGGTTTTATTTTACAGCTGAAGTTTTTAAAATTTGTCTGTTATTTTATTAATTGGGAGTTTATTAAGACATTTGGGACCACTGTACAAGAAAAATTGCTTAATGACTAAATTTTGTACTTTTCGAGTTCTAAATATTCTAAGGTTTATGTTTCTTGTTGCATAAAGTAAATTTCCAATACTTGTATTACCACTTCTGATATAAAATAACCTTAAAATAAGTATAAACTTGATGAATAGATAAAACTTTTAATTCTTTAAACAAAGGATATGAACTGTCTCTTTTTTTCTTTTTCAATATTATTGTTCTAAAAAATGATTTTGAATTATTATAGGTTTTTTAACAAGGTATATTTTGTACCACCCCGGCATATTTTTCCATATTGAAATCTAGAGTCGATTAAACAAAAATATAAAGCTGTATTGTTAACCAATGGCGCTAGTGTTTCTTAAAAAATAAAATTTTCGTAACCCAGGCTTGATTTTACTGTTTAGTACATTAATATGTTTATCAGAATTTAGTCTTTCATCAAGTGTAACTCCAAGATATTTAAAGTGCTTTCCTTTTTGTATACTTTCGTATTTACAGTAATGTTTGCTGCACAAGAATTAAAAATATTATATTGTAATTCAAACGCTAATTAAAACCACATGAAATCAAAATTATCATATTTGGTTTGGTTTATAATTGTCTCATAACAATTTCTTACATTATACAATTTTATTTTAAAAAGTTGGACATTGTTAATATATTTTTATGACTATAGAGAAGAGCAATATCATCAGAAATTGCATTTGGTTTTCCATTTAAACTACGCTCAAGTAGACCATTAATAAATATAAAAAAAAACAATGTAGCAGAGATCTCTGAAACCCTGCGGAACACCAACACTGACCGGTAGGGCTAAACTTACGGACTCTCCCACTCACTCGCTGTTCCCTTCCCGCCAAAAAACTGCTGGACCACTCCAATCCCTGCCACTTCCATTTTTACTAACAAAATATCGTGGTTTACTAAATCAAAAGCTTTATTGAAGTCAATTAACAACCCTGTTGCTTTATTTCCTCCGTTTCTACTTTCAAAGATCATTACAGTGACGGATACAAGCGCATCCTCAGTATAGAATTTCTTCCTAAAGCCGTATTGGTTTTTAGGTACTTAAAACATTAATACATTCTTAATAACTCTAATTTTCATATAAAAAATTTAAAATTTCTAAAATACTAATAACATACTTATTGGGCGTAGATTGTCCATTTTAAATGAGCTTTTAATTTCTGTGGGAAGACACCTAAAAAGATTAAACCACTAATAGGTACTATAAACTAAAATAGGTGCTATTATTTCAGAAACAGTTTTGGTAAGAGTCACAGTAATGCAGTCAAAACCGGATTATTTTAATTCTATAAACTTTTATTAATTTAAACACTTCAATAACTGATGTAGGCTTGATAAATGAATTAAAATTATTATTTAAACCAAAATTACCAAAACCAGTTCCAAAGCTACCTGGACTTGTGTGTATTGTAGTAAAATATTTGTTTATCTCTTCGGATACGATTAAAGAATCCGTAATAATCGTTCTATTATCTAGTTTTACTCGGTCAATGGATACCGTATAATACTTATTATATAGAAAAAATTTCATGAAAATTATTTAAACAATCATTAATAAAAACACATTTAAGTTAGCAGTAATTAGTTTTTGCCTAACTAAGTTAAAGTCAGTAATCTTGTTACGAGTTTTACCTATGGTAAAATTTACTTTATATGCTTTCTTGCTTATTATTATTACGCAAGTAAACAGTGGTCAGTTAAATCAATGTCAAACACTGCTGCATGGAACCGCGATACATCGCAGTGCTTAAAAATATGTGGTCCACACAAGTTATTCGAAAAAAAAACCGAGACCACTTAATTAATATAGTTAAATAATTTTGGGTAACTAGTATGCCATCAAGTAAATCTATATTTAAATCGCCAATTAACGCGGTATTTGAAAAAGTTTTATTAAATTCTTCGATAAAATTATTTTTATCAAAACTAAGTCATCTATATATACAAATAATATTTAAAAAACCACTTTTGAAATTTAACTTTATAAATAAGGTATCAGCTGTTAATGTTAAGATTTGTTGAAATTATTTCTTTAGCTACATAGCACATAACTCATGCAGAGCTGTATGTGTCATTACAACAATGAAACACATTACATCCCTGTATATTATATAAATCTACCTCATCACTATTAATCCACGTTTTGCAAAGAACTATAATATCTATTTTATGTTTTATTTTATTTAATTCAGAAAGAAAACTATGAAAGGCTTTCCTACTGCTTCTGATGTTAACATAAATTACGTTGTATGATTTTTCACTACAACCGAGATTTAAAAAAAACTATTTGAAGAATTATTTATAATAAAATAAATTTTGTTTATATAGTTTTAAGAAAAATTAATTAATTAATGAAAGAATGTAACCTATTTCATGTACTACAAAGAACAAACTAAGAAACTGCCTTAAATCATAACATATATTCATAGTAATATTTAATTATTTGTAACCACCTTACTTCAACTTATTTCAGACTGTCAATGTAGCAGGTCATCTTCTTGACGTGTTCTCCAGCAGTTTTTCTGGCAAAAACCTGCCGTCGCGTCGTGGCACGAAGAAAAAGAATAACCGATTTCTTTACATTTTCTTTTTAGATAGAAGAGAAGTTTTTTAATTCTCCGGCAACAAGTTGTCATTGATGTATACTCGCTGATCGGAAAAACGTTGATTGACTGAGCTGCCAGTGATTTCTTCAAACGGTACTTGTTTACCCAGTCGACTCTCTTCGCTCTGCTGATGAACTGGATGGATGATCAGCGCCGGGTCCTTGTGCGTCCTGAAACTCAATACTCGGTGAGTCGCTCTCTTGCATCTGCATTCTGATGGCCGCTCCCATGTCCTTCACCAGGTTGCTGACGCTTTCCTCCCTTGTAGCTTTGCACATTCAATTATACTTTTAGGGAGATATAGTAAATGTATAATAAATGATATTGAAATAAGTGCATTTTAATCGTTGCACTAGTTTGAACATTCTCCACATATTCCGAATGTAATGGTATAAAGTGTTATATCTATAGCTCACGCCAGTGGGGGAACAATCGGTGCCACATTGACCGTGATAAAAGCCATTCATCCACTTCAGTTTTGATAAATTTCTTTATGAGCTTTATTTTCATTTAGTCAATTTGCGAAAATAAAAATTTCAATATTATATGTCAATAATTAAAAATTGTTACTTTTCCAGCAAGCTGTATTCCATCTACCTGCATACGTAAAATATAACCTGGACGTGTGAGTAGCTGCTGTGAACATGATACTGCTCCACCTTATTCGCTGGGGAATGCTCCTCATACTGTCTATGTCTGCTGGGAGCCGAGCACTTGATACGTTATCGATTCATATCTGTACGGTTATGTACTTGTTCTTGTGATACTGCTGCACAATGAATGACTGAATGAAATGAAACAGTGCGTTATTACAAAAATCGAAATTGTGTACATAAATCGCCTCCACGCAAGAAACGCGACGCACTTTGCAGCAATGGCCGAAAATACAGTCTGCCGGCTTGACAAGAATTTTTAACTTAAATATTGCAGCTAATACTCGTAGTTAAAAATAAAAACAACTTTTCTTCTACAATAAAACAGAATTAAACGTAAGTAACATCTTATTTAATAAGAAGCGACAAAACAAAAATTCACTATCTTCTGAAATTAATGCAATATTTTACTCATTAAGTTACGAAAGACACCAAATATGCCAGATATGCAGTTACGCACTAAATATGCCATATTCATCCAAATGTCTTATACTCTATAACAATATATACATACATACTTACATATATACATAACTACACATATATAAAATAACAATTCACACAATATAAACCAATTCCTGCAGAGGTTAAAAATATATACAAACTCAGATTTGGCAGATCCACACTTGCAAATTAAAAATTAAACTCCTCTACCAGTTCCACCTAAATGCTTAAGCCTTAAGTGATTACCCTAATCCTGCTAATCCCTCCCTTTTAAATAGTTAAATAACTCAATTTCGTCCAATGTCTCTTTTTGAAATCAATATTTTCTACAAAATATAATAATGGGCATTTGGCAATCAAATGAAAAAGTTTCGTTCTCTCGAAGGTTGCATAAAGAGCACTTACAATTTTTATCCTCATCCAGGGTTTATAATTTAAATTAATCAATTGCGCTATCGCTTTGATTGCCCAAGAGATAGTATTAATGTCGTAGTTGTCACTTAGTCAACTTAGTTACAAGAAATCTATCAAAATAAAAATATTTAAATAAAATAAGGTATTCAATGTCAGAGATACTTGCTGATTTGAAGGACATAAATATTTTAAATAATAATATATATTTAATATTGAGAAAGTATTAATTTACACATATCGACGACATAGAGAGCATACAATAATCAAAATGTTCTAAACAATCAGCATGGATACTCCTAGAATATTTAGTGAGGCTCCAACCATACGATTAATTTCTATGCTAATGTTGGGCGATTACAGAAACAATAGCGAGCGAGACCTTTGTTGTTCTTGGGGGAGGAACTGTTTAGAACTGCCTTGTTATAGTCTAAGGCCAGGCGGGGAATGGCCTATTTCGTAAAAGGTAAATATTTTACGTTTTGGTATTTAACTATCATGTTCTGCGTAAATATTATACTTTAAGGGAAGATAACAAAATAAAATTGTTATAGTAACAGTACTAGATTAATAGCCGAGGGTCAATTTGAATTTTATAAACACACAGTGTAGTTTTAGTACATCCGATGGAGGAAAATGCCCTAAGTAAATTGAGAATCAGTTACACTCGTTTAGATGAAACGAAATGATATATTATAAAAAGGGTTCGAATAAAAACCTATTTTTTGTCAGATTATATTTTTTAGGTAGAATCATTCAAAAAAAACCATTAATAAAGGGTTAATAGGTTAAAATGGGTTAATAAGGTTAAGGTTAATAGGTTAACACGTTAATAAAAGGTTAATTAGTGTCAGATGACCGTATAAAGACCAAGAATAAGGCTTAAAAATGTGTTAGGCTAGACTTTTATCTGAAAAAAGTATTGTTTCATATGTATACTAGTTTTTATATAAATATATTTTAACCGCGACAAATCTAGGGAAGCTGGCAATCAATTTCTTTTCCAGGAAAAATTCCTCTATCGAGTTATAGGCTCTAAGCCTATAAGATGAAAATTGGTTATCCGCCTCCCAAGACTATATACGTTACTTGTGGTACTACGATAATCAAACTTACGTACTTTTACTTGAATATATTATGTAGATTATATTATTCTACAGCTCATATTATATTATGTAGATTATATATTATGTAGTGATTTCCAACTCCTGCAGAAATTCCATGAAACCTGGTTAAAAATTATATTCTAAAATGGAATTTTCATACACTGCAAGGAAATCTTTTATATATTGAATTTATAATAAAAGTATAAAAAATAAGAATGTATAAAAAGAACTATGTTTTAAAGGTTTTGTATGACACATGGTTTGTCTACCTTTCCCACGTTCTGGTAAATTAAACTTAAGTATTACAGTTATCAGCTGTCATCATTCTGTCCTTCTTGCTTCTTCCTCTGTCCGCTTACGTTGCTAGCAATAAAAAAATAGCGATTCCATGTAGGCTGCAATAGTTAGGAGTTGAATCACTTATCCCAAAAAGTGTGCTTAAAGCCACCTCAACTCACATTGTTTGCAATAATTCAATAAAATATGACATCGTATTCATTCTGTTCCTAGCTCATATTTTACGAGAAGTGAGTATATGTTTCAAAGTGATTAGGGTTTTACGTTACTCGGATGAAATACAGTTAAATGGGTTGTGTGACTGGCAGACCAATCTGGTATTTTGAGTCCAATGTACGTTATATTCAATAAAATATGACAATGAAGCTTTTCTTAGGTCACATTTTAGTAGCAGTGAATACCACAAAGTATCAAAGTTATTAGGGTGGATAATTACAGGGGAATTATCACGTGAATGCTGTATTTTATGTTACACGAATGAAATACAGTACAATACGTGCGTGGCTGTCAGACCAACCTTGTATCTTTGAGTCCATTCTGTATTATATTGGGGCAAACTTTATTAATAACGTCATAATGTAAAAATCAAAATTGGAAAAACAGTCTGCTGCTTATAAAATTAATGTTATAAAAGCCTATACTAATCTACTACTTATAATGACTTTATATTGAAGTTAATTAGTTTTACACTGAATTACAAGCCCACTTGTTTTGAATGTTGTATACATGCATACATTGATTTAAAATATAATTAAAAACATATAATCGTAAGTAAAAAAAGCTTTACAGCATTGGACTTTCAAGTCTCAAAAAATGGTTTCTTTTATATTTCTCTAGCCGTAATCTTGGCAATTCAGTTATGATTCCAGATTATACTTCGTACAATTGTTTTCTTGACTAGGTTTATCTTTGAAATGAAATAGTTGTTAATGTTACTAATAATTTTTGTGCTATCCTTATATTCTGAATAACACCTACACTTTTTAATGATGGGCATTACCTAACTGGTGGATCTGTTTGATACTGTCAAACATTTTAGGATTATATGCAAATCTTAAGACATAAGTACAGTCTCATGAAAAGGGTATTAATTTTCTGTGACTGTAACGCACGACAGAAAGAGGAAAATATATGCATCGCGAGGAATTTTACTGGAAGATTTTTACTCCACATTGCCTCAAAATAAAGATAGGAAAGACCATTCAAAAAATGACTGCCTGTACACATGGACGATATGTCATGGTTCTAGTCACTTATTTAATGCATAGTTTTTTAATACATAAAAAATTGTATTATATGGAAGAAGCAGTCTTCAATAAAGAAAACAAGAAGCAATGCAATGACGATGGTTTACAACTTGAATCTTTAGTAATATTTAAAACAAGGTAGGGGTACGCCACACCACGTGTCACGTGACTGGCTTCCCTGATGCTGCATTCACATTTTCAAATCGACTACTACTATATGTGTTACTATGTCACGTATTATAATAAAATGTGGTTGTTCTAATGTTGGTTACCAAAAAGTAGAAATAAACAACAATCCACATTAAATATAGGTGTAGTTTTAAAATCTTTGCTAAAACCAGCAAAGAAATGCACTAAATTGATTAGATGATCCAAACTGCTCACACTATGAATTTAATGTATTATGTATTTTTTAACAAGGTTATGTGACTTGCTCTCCACCTCCCTAGGTGACTGAAATCTGTAACCTGCGTAGCAAAGTTGCTGAAATCTGCAACTACTTAGCTACCACTCAGAAATTCAAATTTGGAAATTTATACTGGAAATTTATGTATTTTGTTATTGTGGAAGCAAGTTTTTGATTTACACTTCTCCTAAATGCTTGAAAAAATCTGTAAATGTGTATAATGAAACAGTTTAGTTCAGTTTTGAGATGGGTGGGGTTGCGGAGTAATATCAGTGATATAAGTCATCCCTATAGAGCCATTTAACAGCAAGTAATCCGCTAGAGTGCACTTTGTTCTGCTCCCACTGAAATATTACGTGTATAGGCAATACAAGGACGCTGCCCTTTCTCACATGTTTTAAGTAAAATTTGAACCCGTAGCTGTTGAGTTGGTATCACTCACGATAAATATGAATATGGAGCTTTTTAATAGCCATAAACTTATTTAGTAATGGAATTGAGAACGAAAATATTAAAATTAAATATAATTCAGTTACTAAATAGCAATCGATTAATTATAAAGAATTGAATTTTAGGCCATATGAAGTTATGTTTCATACGTATTAGCCTAGTAAACGATGTAAATTGCTTCAGTATTTAACTCGTCTATAGCAGTCAAGTTCATGAAAGTTACCTCGGCCTGTAATTATTTATTACATAAATAATTTAATCCAAGTAACTTCCATTATACAAAATGGTTAACACGTGTAAATATTGTAAGTTTAAAGTACGGTATTAAAGGATTACGATGAGAAAAATAGGAGCACACGTGGAAAATAAATACAAACACCGCAATGTGTACACAAATAAAGTTCTAACGTTTATTGTTAATTTTAGTATTTATCAATAAAAGGTTATATTTTATGTTGGAGCGTTCAAAACCTCGGAATACAATTACAGTGAATGAATTTATATGATCGACGTGGGATTTTGTTTTTTTAAACCATAAATTGCAATGTTTAGCAAATATTGTTTGTATATTCGACTGTTTAAACAAATTATTATAGAACAAAGTGATATAGTGAAAGTCCACATAGTTTTACTTTGAATAGTATTAAAAAATGTATATGTGGAATTTACCTAAATAAATATAAAGTAGCCTAACTAAAATAAATTATAACTATGGAAAGCTAATTATAACTGAGTACATCAAACATACCTCTGTGTATCAAGCAAGGACAGTAAGGATCTGGAATAGGTAGTGAAACGTGAAGGGATGAGCGGAGCGGTAGCAGCAATGAATGATGGAACGTCTCAGGTTGTTTAATTTTAAATTACAAGAGCTCTTCTCGATAGTAATCATTTCTTCTTATGGCAAAAAATTCACGCTAGATTCATTTAAAGTTGTGGGATTGATATATGAAATCTATAATCACCGATCTTTATTCATTTTTGCTGCTTTTGCCTTATAAGCTCCTTGCCCACAAAGGAAACATTTTCCCCCATTCAAAGTTAGCTAAATCCATGCTACTACAGAGCTTTTTTTGAGATACATACAAATAAATTTCACTTACCTTTTTTTATAAATTTCAATGTATTTCTTATTAATAAATTTTTTCAGACAACCTTGAGCATAAACAAATTCAGTTTATAAGTGAGGTAACAACCCATCCTGTCGTTCACTTGAGGCATCTCTTAAAGAGGTAACTTCTTTACAAATTTTTATTATTTCACCAAAATCTGACATTTTTTCGCATGATAAACCCAGGTATTTACATATGGCGCAGCTATACTCATCAGTCCCGCTGCTGGTCGTTGGTTTGACCTTTGAACACTAATAGAAAAATCATTAATAAAATAATAATTAATTCATTAAATTTTATTCGTTATTATTATATTTCTTATTTAAATTGGTTTATAATTGTCGATTTACCTATTATTTTGTTAATCATCCAATAATGAACTGCATTTTAA
Source organism: Homalodisca vitripennis (assembly GCF_021130785.1). Taxonomy (NCBI): domain Eukaryota; kingdom Metazoa; phylum Arthropoda; class Insecta; order Hemiptera; family Cicadellidae; genus Homalodisca; species Homalodisca vitripennis. The sequence continues at coordinate 189,597,576 of NC_060207.1, forward strand.
ATCAGGTTACTTAGCAGACGAAGCAATACAAAATATTTTGTAAAAATATGTTATGAAAAATCGTCTTGAATACAATTATTGTTAAAACAATATACAAAACATAGAATTTTCACTGCTATAAATACCCAACATGCATAGATCACTTATCATTTATAACTAAACTAGCTAAAAAATCCGCTGAAGTTTGCACCTGCCGCTCCTCTCTCCCCTCCACGTTTTACTACCTATTGAAGGTCCCTACGGCCATTAATTTACACAATTATTTTTCATAGATGTCCTATATATCTAGTTAGGTGAAATTGCATATAAAAAACTATTTAAAGTGAAACTATACGATAAAAATTATTTTTTATTATAATTCGTTTAAAGAAAGACAAAATCGAATGCACAAAAAATGTTTGGTAAACACTGCAATTTATAGTTTAAAAAACAAAATCCTACGTCGATCTTATACATTCATTCACTCTAATTGTATTCTGAGGTCAAACTCCCAGGCGCTCCACTAAATGGACAACTAAATCAACTAATGTCAAGCACTGAAAGCAATATCCATGCAAATATACCAGTTTCAGCGGCTTAGAAAGCCACCGGTGTCAGAAGTTCCTGCCTTTACTGTGGAGAGTTCTGTGGACTGTCTTAAATCTAGTAGTATAGTTGTAAGTGCAACTGCATAAGAAAACATGTATATTATTTATTTTTAAACATTTCTCCCAATAATTACACGTAACAAGACATCTTTAGGAACACTGGAGACGCATTCAAGAAATAAGTTTTTGATATTTTGATAAACTTTATTCAATTAAGAAATAATTTAGTTAGTATAAGATGACATATTTCAGTGATATTAAAATTAATAATAATTAAAACTGTGTAGCAAAAACTAAAAACTGTGATGTTACGCTAAAAACTTGAGACAACGAGTAGTAAAAGAAATTAAAAGGCCTTTGTTATTAGAACATACCATACCCTAAAAGGTTTACTCTAGCCTAAATGGTGGGAGTTGAAGTGTTTTAAACTGTTAAAAAAATATTCTATGATACATTTAAAGCACTGTGTTATTCACACGCATGTGTTTGAATTAGATGTTCGAAATGTTCTCCATTAGTAGTCTGCCAGTATGGATATCGGTTGTGAAGGCTGGATACTGCGTTTTAGATGTATTGACGAGGAATATCTAAAGCTTCCTGTTTTGTCCGAAAGTATCAGTTGTACGAAATTTGTAGGCTTAGTTTCATTGACTTTATCTTTTGGGTATCTCTAGACAAAATAATCGAGTGGAAAGAACTCAGAAGACCCAGCAGACCGACATATTGATCGATGTCAAAAACAAAAAAGGTGATCTCGTGATCTCGGTCGGAACGTCTCCCAGGTGTGATAAAGATCTGAAAATATCTGAAAATTTTTTTTAAATGTAATTAATAAAGCCAAGAGATATATTCTTATCTGTAATCATTCGACAGATGGGAGGCCGGTTCCAGACTTAATTAACAATCTGTATATTACTCTTCAGATTAAAAAAAGTAAAAAGAAAAAGTAAAGAATGTCTTATTTTACCAGGCGAAATTAGGGCTAAGAAGCCCTCTCTAACACTTAACCTGGGGACCAACGGCTTAAAGGTGACTTCCGAACCACCACCAATGGCCGGGCAGGCGGGTTGTGGTTGCAAGGACAGGATCGCTCAGCGGTCACCAATCCAAGCAGCGGCCACGCTCGACGTTGCTTGATCTGGTTATCTTGCGATAACCGCCGTACTCGCTACACTGCACCATTGGCGTAGTATCATCAAAAAGTAAGATGATAATGAAAACGTTTTGTATTTTGGAAAAATATATACATAAAATAATGACTAAAGCAAAGTAAAAAATAAAAAAAATAAAAATTAGAAACAACATCCTACTGTGTTTGAGTGCTTTTAGTTTTAGATTTAATTAAAAAAAAACACCAAATGAATAATAAACTAAAATATTATTTCAATTTTTTGTTTTTATACAGGGTGTTTGAAAAGTAATGGGTACGGCTTAATATTTTAAAAACAATAGGAGATAACATCTATAAACTTTGCACAGTGTCATATGGCTATGTAAACTATTTTTCCTTGCTATTACCATGACATTCCAACCATGGGGGGACGGCCCACAGAGGAAAACATGGAAATCTTAAATTGAAGCATGGGTCGAGTGATACCTCATTTGAAAGAGCTCACTTAGTAGAGTTGAATGCCGCAAACCGCATCTCAAAAGGTTTATCCAATCAGAAATGGCGGGTTGTTTTAGGTACATATTGGGAAGTACATTATGCGCTGCCATTTCTGACTGGATCGTCGTATTCTGATGCGGTTGGTGGCGTTTCACTCTACTAACCAGTGTGTTTTCACTGACATTTTTTAATTAGCAAATTATGTCATAAATTTATAACACAATAAATAAAACTAAAAAACATCGGTAGGTATTTTAAGTATAAGTATACTATACATAAGTATTTTAAATGACTGTTACTGTTTACTTTTGGAAATACTGTAATTCCACTGGTTCCTTTCTGTATTGTTCACTAAGTATTTTTCCTACATTGCAGACATAATATTTCGTTATTTTAGACTACTATTATAGTCCGTAATGTCTAGCATGAAACGTTGTGGGTTGCATATTATTTTTGTTTCACTAGAATTTTATTCGCAATAGAGGTTATGTCGTTTTTTAAGATACTGTGATCTCTACGAGATCAAGTTTGAGGCTTGGTATATAATCTATTGACATTTAATTGAAGATTCTTTAAATCTGTATTACAGATCGTACATAGCTTTTACGAGTCAGGAACAAATTATATTAAACATCTTGGAAGAAACCCGCGGTGTACTGTTTAAAAACTGTAAGTAGAAACATAATGCATACAGACAGAGCTTGTGTTTTTAGTGCTTGTACTTGTATACATATGGAGGTCTCAACAGTCGTGCCTAAAAGAAATATCCTTTTCTCATAAGCATTGAGAATGTCACAAGAGGAAATTAAAAACATTTTATCATGTGAAATAGTACTGTAATTTGTTAATATATCGCTGCGGTAACTCGGGGCCATGGCAAAAGAAAGAGGAACTGTTACAATACACTTAAAAATTATACTGGTCTTGTTTACACTGTTGATATATAAGTTTTACTTCATATCACACTAAACGTGTATAATAAAACGCATAACACAAAAGGAAAACAATGGATGAACATAAATTATTATGATGTTTTTTATTATGTCAATTATATTTAACGATTCTTATGTACAGCTATTGAATGATTGAGTTTTTACTTATAAAATTAATTATGTATGCTATATAAATTTATGGCTGCTCTACTTCCTTTTGTTGGGATTGATGGCGATCAAACTTACTTTTACATAGATTTACTTAATACGAACACTAATAAGAGTACGTCCATTCTTACCGTAAAAATTAAGTGAGTGAATACAATATAAACATAATTAAATATTATATTCCATTGTAATACTTACAAGAAGCACCTGATGCGTACTCGAAGAGATAACAACATAAGTCGTAACTCATCAAATGGTACAAATTGAGTCACGTGTAAAGTAAACGCTAGGCTGCCCTCTGTGAGTGAGAGGCTCAGGTAGTAAATATTTGAACAGCTCTAGCACAGGACCTCAGAACTAACTGAAATAATCCCCCGGTTGTCCGCACATCACGTCCGTATGAATAATGTATCTCCTGTGTAACAGTAGTAATACAATGAAAGGAATTATTAAGCATAAATTACACATTAATACGTGGTAATTTTCAGTAGCTGGTCTATATTAGAGTTCACTAAAAATTCCAATCAGGTATAATCCTAATACATGTTATAAATAGTGGACCACTATAATTAAAACAGTGTAAATTTCATGATAGTGTCCTTTGGTGGAGGCAGTAGCACTACGGAAGCTCGATGAATTTGACCCACCGGATAAATAAAGAGAACGTCCGTGTTTTCCTTGCAGGTTATCGGTGTTGTCTAATAGATACCGGATAATAAACAGTAGAAGATAAGGAGGGCAAAGCAATGCGAAATACACATCTTAACTTATTCGATTCAACCACGCACGTTTTAATTAATATTTTCTATAATAGATACTAAAGTATTATTGCAGTTTTATTCTAGATATGAGCATTTTGTAAACTTAGGCAAAAGCGTTCCCAGTTCCTTCTTATCTAACAAGGAAGTAATATAACATTTTATTTTCTCGGAGTTAATAGAAAACCAAGGTAGAAGTACGCCACACCACGTTATCTCGAAAAAGAAGTATCGTAGAACTTAGGCTATTCCTGTAGAAATTAACTTTGAAGAAAAATTTAAAGTCCACATACTTAGTCTTTCTCGACACTCGTATGTTGCCAAATGACACATTCAGATCTTGTACAATAAATTGGGTTTCGTATCAATCTTTAACTTATTGAAGTCTGTACTACAAAATGATGTTGTATGTGTTGGGATAGTTAGGCTACACGTAAATAATATGTCACTATTTTTTTGATGCAATTGGAGTTACCCATAAGACCAATATAAAATATTCGCTAATGCTCAGCTAAATCTCATTGAGTGTCATGGATCATCATCAAACTCAGTGTTCCTCGAATAGACATGATGCTTGATGCACTATTTCAAGTCTATAGGTCAGTTTTTTTTCGAAATATCGTGCGAACAGACAGACAGCCAGACAAACAACCGTACAGACAAACAGCCGTACAGACAAACAGCCATACAGGCAAACAGCCGTACAGACAAACAGCCATACAGACAAACAGCCATACAGGCAAACAGAAATGAAACTTGTATAGTGTCAAATTAACTAGTCTTCGCTAATGTTCATCTAATACGTAGGAATTTGCATAAGGAAAATAAAGAGTTTTCCTCATAGCATTGTTGTTATTGGAGTTATCGTAATAAATTGCCCTTTAAACACCTAATAAGGAAAAGGCGTTACAAATGAATATTTGTGAGCTTCGTTAACTGTTTTGTGGTATTTTAGGAATCATATTATATATCTAAAACGTTTTGGATGTGTTACCTTTTGTATAATTACAAAACTGAATTGTAATTGTGACATTTGTCAAATGAATACTTACTCACTTTAACTAGTTCTATACCGTATAGGTTCATGTGGTATACACATTTTTTACATAAACCGTAGATTTCTTTCGTTCAATAATTAATTTTGCCGTTTATTTTTTTTATCAAAAGCAGTGTAAGAAAGGGCTATGTGTGCTATATTTTTCTGTCGAAATAATGATCTTTTTTGTAAAGTGTAGATAAGATTCGCAAACAAATAAATAGGAATAGGTTATTTGCAAAATTTCATATAATTTTAATCTATAACATCTAGGTTTAGTAGCTAAATATTTTAAATTAATCGAAGGGCTTATTATTAATTACTTAATTAATCTGCTTAATTATTCTTTTAACATAGATTTAAAACTTCGATCATCACGTCATGAGTCATATAAATGTTTAGAACAGGAATTATCCATATGAAGCACTTAATACAGCTTTCAGGATCCATTTTATGTAATTTATTATCAGTATATTACAATTTTATTTTTGATTTATTAGAACTTTAAAATATCAATGACCAAATTAACAGGAAACAGTTTTAAACCATTTAGTGGCAGAAAATATTTACAGAAGTTTTATTTAGTCGGCGCATATCGTACAGTACATTTAGATTTTTATTCAGAATCTAACAAAATCAACCAGAATGTAAGTAAAACCAAAAGAAAATTTAATAAATATTTCTTATAATAACTGAAATGCTTAACGTAGAATTTTTAATTTTACTAAAACGTGAAGGGTCTTGAAATTAATGATGTTTGTTGATAAACCTCTGACCAAATGGATATCCTTAAAGTTTTAATCTATTAGCTTTTAATCCATTAGGATGTCCAGATATATAGAAACTCGTGTTCTGATGATATCGTAATAAATTAAAAATTACTTGATGGATAATGTTTAAATTGAATGCACAAACCTCTTTATTGTAGGAAAAGTATTAAGTAAATTGCTATGCGATCGTCTGAAGCGAACTACTTAGACTCATACAAACTTGTAATTTCTCATTCATTAACAAGGTATCAAATTCAATGATTTATGCAAACTAAAAGTTTCAAAAGATGTCACAACGAACGATTAGTGATTAATCCCTCTATCGAATAATAAACTTCGTACACCAACAGACAGACGTTTCAGTCAGTCCTTACACAGAGACCTAATACTAATGTTTTACACAATCATGGAGTTAATTATTTTGTCAAAGACCATCTTATGAGATTAGTATAACACTCTAAGGATGATTATTCTTTTTCTGAACACGTAAGAAATTTATATTTCCAGAACAGGACGATTTCAAAGATGTAGCATCTGGATAACACTAACAATGTCACCTATATTTCTGAAAAGTTTTCTACATAAATCTCTTAATTTTAATTTAGAAATGATTCGCTAGTTCTTTTAGAGCCTTAATCCTATTTTTGGATTTTGATTAGCAGGGCTACTTAAAATTTCTTCTTACTTCCCAGATTAGCTTATATTAATGAATAAATGCTAGGGAAAAATGTTTAAGTATTGTAAGTTACTAGAAAATAGATGCCTGATATAACTTTTGACGTGCGTTCCTGATTACTGAAACGTTTAGGTACATTACAAGTAAAGTTTCTTGAGTCTGCATCCTCCATCATCAATGACGTCAGCAGAATTACTTTTTTCTTGCCGTCTAACATAAAAATTCATAAAATTGGACTTGAAATTGTGTTTTTTAAAGTTTATATGAAGAAATTATTGATTCCAATCATTAAGAACAACGATTTCCAAATACCCTACTGTAAAAGATTTAGTATAAAAGTTTTTTCCACTTAGCCCTGAGTAACCTTATCTATTATACTATGTAGTATATTAACCTTTAATAGTAAAATCAGTTTTAGACTCATGATTTTAGTAAAAATCATGTTGGATTTTTTTAAAATTATCCGAATGCAGTATTAACCATTATTATCTAAAAGTTTGAAGGAATCAAATTAAAAATAATCGGCTGTATACCGAGTTTGTGTAGTAGGGAAAATAATGCAAGTATACATATTTCTTAAATTAAATTTTACTTTAAAAGAACATTGTTCCTGATCTAAGTACCAGAAGCCTTGTTTTAACCTAATATTTTTTACGTAAAGTCACACTTTTGGTACATGCCTGAATATATATTGTATAGTATATATTTGGTGGATATTTTAGAATATTTATTCAGTCCCTTTAATGTTAAAATATAAAATCATAATTTTTAGATGTTTTTCATATACTTTTTAACATGAATATAAAATATCTAGTTGACAAAATATTTTGCTTCTCTGGTTAACTTAACAAACAACCACATAGTATGACTTTTCATAACGTGTTGTTAGAAAAACATGGAATTATTATAATAGAACACAAATACTGCAAACCATTAGTAAGAAGAACAAGGTAAGAAAACGAATATTCAAAGCGCAGAGCATGTAATTAACAGCCAGAATGTACAGAACCTTGTGAGGGCTGTTTTGCATAAAGAAAATATTATTTTCAGTAGTAAAAGGGAGAAATACTAATGAAGAAAATGTACTAAATTCCTAACTAAAGGGTATTGTTTAGAATGGGTAATTTTGAAGAATTAAGTCACAAATATATGCGTTTACGTTACGCTTTGAATAAATATTAATAATAAATACAAACTTTAAAATATTCTATCATGAAAATGAGAAATTTGTAAAATATTTTAGTAAAAAAGAGAAATATATACAATACTAAGGTTTAAATCAGGGAAAGAATATAACTTATAAGTAATATATCCCGTCAGCAGGATTCCTACCAACCAAAACGCTTCCATGAAAAGGCGCGTATCAGGAGTTGCTTCCTCAACAAAACTGTTCTGCATGAATGAACTTATAAACTGCAAGTCACTGAGTACATTAGAAACTAGACATCAATTGCCACTGACTTCAATGATGATGCGTGTCACTCCACGGTATTTGACTGAACGTCATGGAAAGCACTGGGTAGGCCGACACAATGTCTATCTATCTGAATGAGTTGGTTTCCTGTAGATATAATGTCTGTTCCTGTAATCACTAATACGTCTAAAAATGGGATACAATTGTTTTGTTCAATTTAATATGTAGATTTAATAGTAGGGTAAAACGAATTTAGAATAGTTATAAAACCTTGTATGTTTTCATTTTTATTAAATATTGTAAAGACATCATCGAGGTATCGTATCCATTCTCTTGGGAAGTATGTCATTTTAGATTTAGCTGTAGTTTCAAAACGGCTCATAAAAATAATGGCAATGAAACATAAAAGAGGATTTACCATAGCCGTTCCATCAATTTGGGTGTAGTAGGGTTCTCTATATTGGAATGTGGTCTGATTCATACATAAATTTATCATAAGGGAATATTCGTTTATTATTTCCTTTTTTAAATGTTGAGAAGTTAAAACTTTTAAACGTAATTTTGCTACAGATCAACTAATTATATCAATTATCAACTGAATTGAAGCGAGCTATACAATTTCCGCATCCCACAGTAACGATGATACGTATTGGTATTAATGAATTAATTTACATGATTTAAATTGTGAATTTTCTGTGTATAAGTTAAAATTGCCTGTAAAGTCGGTTTTACGGGCGAAGATTTTACGTGACAACGTCTTTTTCTCGGTAGAATATTTATTGATATGAATATTATTAAATTGCACAATAGGAACAAGGAATTGAATGAAAATAAGAATTGCACAAATTTTAACTATAGAAATATATTTTGTTTACTAAAACATTGTACATAATTTGAAATTAATTAAAATTTGTTATTGTAAACGGTAAAGTTGAATAAAACATTTACTAAAATTGGAATTTGAAATTCTTGCTAAACACAGTTAAATTCTAACTCCACGCGTGGTGATTGGTCGGTTTAGTTCGTTTGTTTGGTCGCACTGTTATGACAGGTTAGAGGTTATAATTTGTTATTTTAAATGTTTGACTAGCAATACGCGCTGTATCTTCTCAATCGACTGAATTACGATTGATTGCAGAGTGATTTAAACTAATAATTTACTTAACACTATCAACATTTGTCAATAGTATGACATAACCTATAAACTCAGTTTCTCAACTTTTGTGTCAATCTAACAATTAATCAATCAATCATAGTTTACGATAATGAAATATCAGTGTACAATTATTTACCTTTATTGTTGTAGTTGTTGTAAATGACGAATCTAAGCACTCCACATTTTCACGAATAAACATAGTTATCTGCTTTATCCCGTGCGGCGGACCCACAGTTATCTGCTTTATCCCGTGCGGATCCCGTGCGGCGGACCCACTGGACGGGCATCGTAACGTTACCGGGCGTTACACTTTTTCATGAGTGACTCCGAGCCGCAACCTAATTTAAGACGTTGTCACGTCAAAATGTTAATTATATTTGTATAATATTCTCTATCAAAACTTCACGAGGTTTCATAATGTCATACCTTAAAATTCACGTAATCTTTGATATAGATACAAGAGCACAGATTACAGGTTATAAGATATATTTTAATAATCGTGAATAGTTGTATAACTTTCTTGGATAATCCGATACAACGCAGTATAGAAGAACCGGAGAAAACGTAAAGAATGATTGTCAATGTCAACAAATCAAGCAAAGTAACTTCATTACCTATTATGTTGGTAACGTACTGAACATTGCTATATGTAAGTATACTCAGTCAGTGTGCAGTTTGTTTTTGTTGATTTGTTTGTCGTTACCTTACAAGTAACAGCAACGTAAAACTCATGTCTATACAATTTACCTGCTTCTATTAGAATAGTTTAATAAAGATTGTTAATCTTTATTTGGGTGTATTTTTCACTGACATGCTCCATCAACCCTGACGAAGATAATCACATTACAATTATGAATCGATAAAACATTATTTTATATGGAATTTGTTTGCTATTATTTAGAAAAATAAAAGTCACAAACTATAAATCGTACAATAACTACATCAGTCCGGTATTTTGCAACGCTATCAACTCATCCAGTTTGCCTCACATCAGTTTGCTTGTTAATTAAAAAAAAAAAAAAAAAAAAAAACATGAACATATCTGATTAATGATGATTACATTAGTAAGCCTACTCCATTATAGCACAGCACTAATTAAAAAGATTTCGAGTGCGAGTTGGCGACATGAAATGTGTAATTCAGAATTAAAACTAACACGTTATTCAATAGGTCAAAGTTGCCTCATGCGCCCTAACGATTGCCGGAGGTATATTTTATAGACAAATACCAGTTAGCCATAGTATTAAGAGTTGAAAAAAGCATAATTTAGAAGTTTATTTTACAAATCCACTCTATCTAAATTTAGAAAGTCCACCAGACCTTAAATGATTTACGTACACCATCTACAATTACCACGTCTATAATTTGGGTTTCTAATCAAGACAGCGGTGTCTGTCACAATCAAGGTAGCTTTGGACATGAAATATGTTAAATAATCAAACAGCAATATTGATATTAGAGATGTAGCCTCGAAAAGTGTTTGATAAATATGTATAACACAATATGTATAAACATTTTAACACTTTTTAAAACTTTTATTTTCATACTATGTACATTTCGTAATCTGAGAAAAAGAAGGTAAATCCCAGATTTACGTTTTTTTTAGAATATTCAAAGAAATAGCCGTCTGGCATGGAAACTATAGTGTCAGCGTTTATCCACTGTAAAATATATTACTTAGCAGATTATTGGGATTGTCTTAAATATACATTCATTCATTAAACGTAATATTAATTACTTTAAATCTGGATTACGCTTTTTCCGGTCATTAAAACAATTCTGATTGTGTTTAATTGTTTAATTAATAGCATATATAACCTTCAGTTTTATCTATTTTAAGGATAGGACCATGAACCACACAATAGTTCTCACAAAGTTTGGTCGTTATAAAAACATCTACCACAATAATTATATAACCATGATAAGCGTATAATTCCAGTTGAACATTAGTTTCATTAGTTTAAAACCATATGTAATTAAGTCATCTGCTACGCTCCAACAATTAATTATATAGTAACGCGTGCATCCATTGCCTTATCACGGGATCATAAACAAAGGTCTCTTTGTTTGGCCACAATGGTATCATTTTCGGTGTTCTGATGCGTAAAGCTAAACCCCTCATTGCGGTAGGTTACCTTTTGGTGAGAGCTGCAATTTATACTGTTAATGATCTCTCCTTTATCCTGCCCTTTCATAATGTTTGTAGAATGTCAACCTATTTGAATGTGTATATTACTGGGAACCCGATTAAACAAGTAAGGAACTATACATCCCATTTAGGAACAAGTATGGTAATCATTTCCCACACTCTGTTCTAAGTTTAGGTTTATCATATTTAATAATAATAATAATAGTCATAATAATAATAGTACAAACACATTCTCTATAACCAAATAATAAAGTTTGTGTATCAGCAGCACTCTCACAAATTTAAATTCTATATTTGGCAATGGATTGGAACAGACCTTTGTACACAGTTAGTTTCACCTTTCTAGTATGTTTGATAGTGAACTGCGCATTATAGCAACAGATGGACAAAGTTTTTTTTATGAAGTGGTTGTATATGTTCTATCCAAATCAATTTGATGTCAACAGTGAGTCATAAATATTTGGATATGTTTAACTTTTTTATATTGTCACTGAGCACAGCCATGTAAACATTCGCAAATATGGTATTTGATATTTCTTTCTTTATGTTTATTTGGACAGATATGCACCAGACACATCTGTTCATAGTTTATAACTAAGCCATTGTCGTGGGACCACTTAACTTCTTACAATCAAATTGAAGGTTTTATTTGTATGTTCTTAAATCTTTATTTTCAGCTAGGAGAAAAATATTATCTGCATATGCAAAAACGTTACAGTTTGTATTCCTCAAGAACTTTATACAAGTATATTAAGAATAGAACTGGCCCTATCTAACTCCTTTGAGGAGTACCGTATTTTAACTTACCCTTTTCCTTAACTTATTGAATTTGATACTTTAACAACAAATTAACTATTAACTAAATATATTTTAAATCTATTAGGGAACCCTATCTTGTACAGGGAACTCGTTATTTTGTTTTGCTCAATTGTGTCATAAGGTTCTGAGTATTCTATGAATAGGGCTAGACCATGACATCTATTGTTCGTTATTTTGTTGGCCACATTCGTAAATTGTCCGATTTCCTACATAAAACTACTAATAACCTTATCAATTAAATAAATTAAGTATTACATCTGCTGGGCGCAAATGTTAGACACAACATTACAAAATTCATATGAGTATATAGGCTTTTATTTAAGAGTGAGCATTATCACAATGTCATTTAGTTCTGAACTATGGTCAACATTTTTAAGTCTTAAGTCTAGATGAAGTTGGTTTAAACCAGATAGTAGAATGATAATAGTTAAAAACAGACTAGTAAATGAAATAATAAAAACTGTTGAAATAAGTATGCACGTTAGTCTTCATGGTAGAAAGAGTGCTATTGAATTTTTGCACTACCACTGTTATAGGGCCACTCTACAAAAATTAGGAAAAATATTTAAATAATTATATAAATCCTACTTAATTTTAAATCCTCCTATAATCTTAATCTTACCAAAGTAATATCAATAAGCGGTGCCCATAGTAGAAAAGTAATAGGTAGTTCTAAGGATATCTCTAAGGGCAATTACTTCAATATAATCCACTTCACAGCAATTCCAGAATACAACAACTGTGTTAGAATTATGGAAAAATAGCGGAAATGTGTAGTAACTGCCAGCAGTTCTCATACCGCCATTTCCTCTGATTGTCCATACACTCGATTGGGTAGCAATGTGCCTACAACGTTCTACATACGGGAGTTAATGTTGTTTCCCAGTGTTACCCGGCGTGGCGTACTCCTCTTATGTTGTACTATAATGAAATCTGCCTTAATCTTGGAAATTGAAAGAAAATGTAAAACATTTATTCTCTTTAATTCTAAATAGCTATTGAGCTGGAGTACTAAAATAAGCATTTCATTTAATTCTTTTAAATTAGACAGGGAACGCCTGACCTGTTCTTAATTTAATTACATTACATCACTGACCAAATGTAATGACAGTTAATATTGCCGGAGTTTAACATAAAATTTATTTTTATAAAATTAGGTGAAAAATTAGTCTCACGTAATATTGGAACAAAATATTTTATTTCAAACAGTTATTTATACAAACAAGTGCAGTGAGTTATGTAAATGGACATGGCGAGAAAATGAAACAAAAGATCGTTAAGAGCGGCTGTGTGACGGTGAATAAATTTTGGTGAACTCCGATAATTCATTCAGTATTTGTGTTTGTATCCATTTATAATATTTTCCCTGAGCAATATTACTAAATTTACATTATTCTAGTTTAACGGTGATAGCTTATATATTGTGATATCAATAAATTAATATTTAGGTGAAACGGTTTGTTACACGTACTTTATATACCTAATGCAATATTTACTCTGTCATTATAAATACCTTTCAACAGGTTTCATTTTTCCATCCAAAATTATGGTTACTGTTTTCATGTTTATTATATAATTGAATTTCTATAATAAAACATCTGGAGTGGGCTTCCTCACTTTTATGAAAGAGTTGTTATTGTGTGGTGCAACGTAATAAGTTTTTAGTGATGGGACTAGATAGAAATAAACTCCAATTACGATAAAAATTTCAAAATTGTGGTAAATAATGTGTGATTAGAAATACATACTTTTCTTTTATATATTTAAATTAAGTAAATGATTTATATATTTCAGGAGTTATCGATTTTTGATATTTTTTACTTTGATTAAAAAAAAAATTTTTTATACTTGTAGCGTATTATCTAGAATGCTTTTCAATATTTCCATAGATGGAAAAACGTTATAAGAGTTAAAGTAAGCTGAAAATAAATTATAAGCGACTTTTATAAAAGACACAATGCAGTTCCAGGCAAAATGAGTAAAGCTGTACACAGGAGCAAGAATGGTGGGAGGTAAGATGTTTCAAGTGAAGGGAGTTTAATTAAACGCCAGAATGAGAGAAGCACCAGATAAGAGTGGTTCACTTGTGGACGAAAACTGTGTTCGTAGTGTCTTAAAATTAAACAATCGGATGAGAAAAGTAAATAAACTGTTGTGCAAATTTCAAGTGGAAGTAATATTCAGTACACTTGTCACAATAAACGATCTTTTATTACCATTACCTGCTTTTTATTTGCTAATTTACTAGCACTAAATATGTTATTGGAATTATATTTTAGTCGGTTTTATCATAGTAATTCTTTAAATTTAAACACCTAAGAGGCAAAACTTTTAGGTTGATTTTATTGTCTGTTATCGATTAAGTGGTTAAGTAATTATTCATGACAACTCAAAGACATTTTGTGAATGAAAAATGTAGAATTATTGCAACAGTACTATTAATATTCTTCAATTTTATAGTTAAATATAGTGGTGTTAGTATTGTAGTTTTATTTTATTAACAGGTTATACAAGTATGAGTTCTAATGAAACTGTCTTTCTTGTTTCAGCGTAGTGTAGATCTCGTATAAGTAATAAAATAAATAGCCAAAGAGTAGTTTTATTAGTCCAATAAACTAATAAAGTTACTTTCGTATTAGTATTATCAAAGCAAAATAGAGATTAAAACCTAAAGTCCTCTCACTGATATGTGAGCGCACATTTTTTCACTACACGGTCCAGGATTATTTCTTTGTATTTACTTATTTACAAGGTACGACTACGCAACACCACGTATCTCATAATAACAGGCTTCGCTGAAGTTCAATCAAAAATTGTCATTTCTAGCTCATTTCATTAGTGACCGATAAAACGAAAGACAGCCATACTGATAAGACATGTATTCACCCCCCTGTCAAGCAAAAGTGAAGATTTATCAGCCTACTGAGTCATACGTTTCAACAAAACTCAACCAAATTCCAAGGTGAGACATGCAACATCATATAACTCATTCTTGTAAATGTAAAAATGAAATTTGAATCTCAAACTTCAAAGTCTACACTTCATCCATCATCGAGCTTAGTGTTCTTCAAATAGGAATGAGCTTCATGCTCAATTTCAAGTCCATAGCTTAGTTCGTTTTCTGGATATCGCACGGACAGACAGACGGATAGAGAGCCAGACAGAAATACAATTTTCCAGCACCTTGACTAACGCTCAACTACAGTAAGTGCATCCATTCTGCAAAATAGTACGATTAAACTATTTTGAAATATAATTCCATTATTTTCTTATGGAAATTTTTCAATGAATTGAGTTCCTTATAGATTCTATAGTTTTACAATGATATGGCACAGAATAAATGTAAATATTTAGCTGAAGAACTTCTATAAAAAAAAAAACGATTGAGTGTTATTAAAAGTAACCTTCACATTTATTTAAAATAAAAAGGTTTATTTATATAAATATTTAAAAAAAAGTAGTTAAATGTTTTGCCCATGATTTATAGTGAAGAAAAAATTTTAAAGTTATCTTCGGTTCTCTGCTCGAAATCATACCCTCTTCAAGCTCTTAATATATAACGAGTAACCATTATTGTGTCTTCTTATGATATTTACATTTATTCAGAACAGTCGGTGTAAGGGGTCACGTTACATTACGCGTAAGCTCTACGTAAGTTTTTGAGCTTAATATTCTTTTTTCACTTGTCATAAAACAGAAAAATCCAATTATTTGACTTTCTTCTGCCAATGGAAGTAGGGTAATGGCTTATGCTAGGTCTTTTTCAAATATAATAATGAGGAGGATCACTATTTCAATGTAACAATATCAAGTATGCATAAACAAAGTCCTAAGGTGAAAAACATAGTGGTTTCTCTGAGTTAGAAACTCAGGCCTACGCCTTATACTGCGTGGAAACGGGCTTGGATAAAATGTCTATCAATATAAAAAAGTCAAAATCAAACCAAATTATTTACTAATCATATTAAAATTACCCTTATTTTATGAAAACTAATACCTCAATTTGTCTATATTTTATGGGGGTTTTAAATAAGATTAATTAATTTGATTGAACACTTGTGACTACTGCTTGAGTTACAAATTCTCACCAGATGCATAATTGAGTGCACAGCGATGTGTTAGACACGATCCCAAAGCACAGAGAAACAATGAGTTTCATGCACCGTCTAAATTGTAGAACCGATTAAAATAAAACACCTTTTTATGGAGAAAATCTCTAAATCAGACAAAATATTTATCAATTTATTGGAAATCTTCTTTCTTATATAAGTTTAAGCTGTATTTATTTGTAAATATTTTATTGAGGGTTTCATAACATGTGATTTCGATGTAATACTCATCTAGCACAGTAGTTCAGGAATTAAACCCATAACGAACCACTGTAACTGTGTATAGGTCTACAACCTCCGCTTTGTAGAAGTACAGCGGAACGCGCTGTGTCGGAATTAAATGTAAACAGCACGACGTGCCTCAGTCATGGCTGTGGTACATCAGTCGTGTCAGGTCAGACAAATATTGAACTGTCACTCACTCTACGTGCTGTGTCGGAATGAAATGTAAACTGCACGACGTGCCTCAGTCCGGGCTGTGGGACATCTGTTGTGTCAGGTCAGACAAATATTGAACTGTCACTCACTCTACGTGCTGTGTCGGAATTAAATGTAAACAACACGACGTACCTCAGTCCGGGATGTGGGACATCTGTTGTGTCAGGTCAGACAAATATTGAACTGTCACTCACTCTACGTGCTGTGTCGGAATGAAATTTAAACTGCACGACGTGCTTCAGTCCGGGCTGTGGGACATCTGTTGTGTCAGGTCAGACAAATATTGAACTGTCACTCACTCTACGTGCTGTGTCGGAATTAAATGGAAACAACACGACGTACCTCAGTCCGGGCTGTGGGACATCTGTTGTGTCAGGTCAGACAATTATTGAACTGGTCACTCACCCTACGTGCTGTGTCGGAATGAAATTTAAACTGCACGACGTGCCTCAGTCCGGGCTGTGGGACATCTGTTGTGTCAGGTCAGACAAATATTGAACTGTCACTCACTCTACGTGCTGTGTTGGAATGAAATTTAAACAGCACGACGTGCCTCAGTCCGGGCAGTGGGGCATCTGTTGTGTCAGGTCAGACAAATATTGATCTGTCACTCACTCTACGTGCTGTGTCGGAATGAAATGTAAACAGCACGACGTGCCTCAGTCCGGGCTGTGGGACATTTGTTGTCTCAGGTCAGACAAATATTGAACTGTCACTACGTACTTTAGGTGATTACATGGGTGTAGATAGACATGTTATAACAAACATACACATAACCTGTGGAGAGTGTATACTTATCTAGAGGAAATAGGAAAATAAAGAATCTACTTCTGGTACTCCAATTCCTGAATTATATAGTGTTTATAAAAATCTAACGGTGGTATCGTGGATTATACTGATAATTTACAGAATTAATAATACACATTCTAATTCTCAAACAAGCTCTAAATATTTTAATATGAATTATTAAATAAATTATTTTCAACTTTATGCTATAACATTGGAATTTATTGCTAATGGAAATCTCTTAATTGTAACGTTACATATTTTGTTTTAAGTATTCTTTTGGTATAGATTCGTTTAAGAATTTGATCAAAAGTAGACGTAAAAATATTGCAAACCAATTTTAAATAGATTTTGATGTCCATACTACGATTAAATGTTTGTGTTATTGATATTGATTCTGCAGGCCAAGTTAAATGGAATCAAGTTATTTGGTAGAAGCGTCCGTTACGCATTCTTAATATTTGATTTTCCAGTAAGAATAACAATATTAAAGAATTACAAGCCAATAACAATTGCGGAAGTATTTCAAAACTGATACATTTGAATGTATACTTGTATAAAATGAACTGAGAGGTGTGCTCAAACTTTCCACTTAAGTTATGCGAGAATGCAAGTTTCTCAGCTCAGGTGTTTGTAAGTGTCTGTCAGAATGATACGGTTCAGTAACGATAAACCATATTCCACTTGTATACGACCATCACAAACCACTAAGGCACATGTAGTCCGTAAACCAGTTTTGTACCACTTTAAAACCAGTTCATTAATTTGAAAAGATTGCTTGTTATAAATGATAATTTATGGAGGATTTGCTAAAAGAGTTATGTTTAAATTATAGATTAATGCTTGATCTAAGATTAATGTTATAAAATGAGTTTAGAAATACATTTTATGGTTCCTGTAATTCGTATATTCTAAATTCACATCGAGCAGAGAAGTGAAGTTTTATAAAAGTTTATATAACACTTTGTATTCGTTAGTATAACGAAGTATCAGTTGTAACATATCTAAAGTAATTGAAATTTCCACTGAGTGGTTATGTTATTATGTTGTATCATGTGGTTAATGTACAACGAGTGTCCCTTTTTACTTTTTAATATTTTTATATTTACTATTTTTACTTTTACGTTGGAATTTGTAATTAACGATAATCACTTAATTTTAACGTTATATATTTAGTTTCGAGTATTCCTTTGATATAGATTTATATTTATATTGATGTATATTTATTTTATAGTATATTCTTAGTTGAAATAACTTTGATAACCCTCAGCACATAAAGCGAAATGAAGATCTGAATTTTAAATACGCATTAAAATAGGTTGACATTTTCCACAGATTATGAAAGGGCAGGCTAATGGAGAACTCGTAACAGTGTAAATGGCAGCTCTCATCAAAAGGTAACCTACCGCAATGACGGGTTTAGCTTTACGCATCACTACACCGACAATGATATTATTGTGACCAAACAAAGAGGCCTTTGTTTATGGTTCCGTTATGAGGCAATGGGTGTACGCGTTACTATATAATTAATTGCTGGAGCGTAGCAGAAGAGTTAATTATTATTGGTTTTGAATTCACGTTCAACTGGAATAATACGCTTATCATGTCAATGACACAAGCTATTCAAATATCTGATACGTAAAGAATTATTATTTATATATTATTAAGGACTCAACAGTCATTTTTTATAATCTTGCCATTTTCTGTCAATATATCTTATTCTGTGTAATAACTCTTTATAGAAGAGCCCTAGTGTTTTGAAACTTGGAATATACATTCCTCTTGTCCAAATAATAACCCTATTGAGGTTTAGGTCAAAGGATCAAAATTCTAAAGTTTTTACGTTGCTATTACGTGTAAGATAACGATACTATTTTAGAATAATTCATAAAAACAGGCTGCAAAAAGTTGGTTGAGTGCGTTACCAACATAATATGTGATGAAGTTACTTTATTTCATTTGTTGGTAATCATTCTTTATGTTTTGTCCGGTTCTTCTATACTGCGCTGTATCGGGTTATCCAGGAAAGTTATACAACTCTTTAAGATTACATAAATATCTCTTATAGACTGTAACCTGTGCTCTTGTATCTATATCAAAGATTACGTGAATTTGAAGAAGACAATACACAATGTTAATCATGTAAATTAATTCTTTTATACCAATACGTATCATCGTTGCTATTGGCTGCGGAAATTGTTTATAGCTCGCTTCATTTCGGTATACTTCTAGTTGATCTGTAACAGCATTACGTTTAAAAGTTTTGAAAATATAATATAGCATTGATTTTTTATTATATTTATTGCATTTTCCATAATGCTAACCGCTACTGCTTGGAGAACATTCGTAATAACGTGAGTTGGATATTTGACAACTCTATATGCACTTAGTAGAGAAACTTTAGAATGATTATTGCCTTAAGATTAAAACTATGAAAATATTAAGACCAATAAAGGTGGAGAATTTAGACTTGAGATATTATAAAGCAAAATCATTTCTTATTGAAAAACTAAAGAGATAACATTTACGTGTATCCTATGTTTATAAATACTCAATAGTTACTGTACACTACTAATTAGTTTAGCGTTATTATTACATTCCAAGGCGTTGCGGTTGCCTAATTATTTTGGTTAAAATGCAAATTGTTTCAAAACTACCTATATCGAATTAATTATGAACAAAGTTTAAACAAAATATCTGCTCGCTATATTTGAAATCACGTAGTGATTAAAGAAATTCTGCGCTTTTTTTGTGGGCCAGCTTTTTTGTAAAGTGTAATATTAAAACGGTTTCTTAGAGAGTACGTACCAGTAGAGACAAATCTGATCTTAGATTATGAATAATAATAGCGAGTGATATTTGGGCTATATGCAGTTTTTATGCTTAGTTTTTATGTATTACATATTTTTATAATAAGATAAAACCAAAGGGCTTTTGCATTGAAATGTAAAGTTAAAAATCTTTATGTTCACTTTTAATAGATTGGTAGGATTAAGAAACATTACGTGTCGCATGATAGGCTTCGCTGAACATATCGATCCTGTATTTCATTTCATTCTCGAGATGTCCTGCGAACAAATAGATAGATACACACTAAAACATAAAATAAATTATAAATATACAATAGTACAAAAATAAACTATAGGTAAACAATATAATAGAGAATAAATTATAGAAACACAATAATACAGAAAATAAATCTTTATTTCACTCCGGCATACAAAAGAAGAATTGTGTCGGCCTATAAAGTGCTTTCCATGACGTTCAACAAAATACCGTGGAGTGATACTCATCATCATTGAACTCAGTGAGAATTGGTGTCTAGTTTCTAATGTATTCAGTGACTTGCAGTTCATAAGTTCATTCATGCAGAACAGTTTTGTTGAGGAAGCGACTCCTAATACGCGCCTTTTCATGGAAGCGTTTTGTTGGTAAGAATTCTGCTAAAGCTGAAGGAACATACTTGATATGTTGTATCATTTCCCTGATTTAAACATTCTATTTCTTGTATATATTTCTATTTTTTTATTAAAATAAATTACAAATTTCTCATTTTCATGATAGAATATTTTAAATTTTGTATTTATTTTTAATATTTATTCAAAGCGTAACGTAAACACATATATTTGTGACGTAATGCTTCCAAATCTAAGCAATACCCTTAGGAATTAACCTTTAGGAATCCTCAGTTAGGAATTTAGTACATTTTCTTCATTAGTATTTCTCCGTTGTACTACCGAAAATAATATTTTCTTTATGCAAAACAGCTTTCACAAGGTTCTGTATATTCTGGCTGTTAATTACATTCTCTGCGCTTTGAATATTCGTTTTTCTTACCTTGTTCTTGTTACTAATGGTTTGCAGTATTTGTGTTTTATTAATATAATTCCATGTTTTTCTAACAACACGTTATGAAAATGCATACTATGTGGTTGTTTGTTAAGTTAACCAGAGAATCAAAATATTTTGTGAATTAGATATTTTATATTTATGTTAAAAAGTATATGAAAAACATCAAAAAATTATGATTTTATATTTTAACATTAAAAGGACTGAATAAATATTCTAAAATATCCACCAAATATATACGATACGATATATTTTCAGGCATGTATATTCCTTATTCAAATTCCTACGTTTTAGATGAACATTAGCAAAGACTAACACCTTGGCGCTAGAAAAGTATCATTTCTGTTCGTCTGTATAGCTGTCAGTCTGTCTGTCTGTCCGCACGATATCTAGAAAATAAACTGACCTATAGACTTGAAATCGTGCATCAAGCATCATGTCTATTCGAGGAACACTGAGCTTGATGATGATTCATGTCACGCAATGAGATTAAGCTGAGCGTTAGAGAATATTTTACATTGGTCTTAAAGGTAATTGCAATTGCATCGAGAAAATAGCAGTAAAATAGTGAGCAAACAAAATACACCCGTAAGAGGCTAAAAAATGTGACATATTATTTACACATAGCCTAACTATCCCAACACATACAGCCTCAGTTTATAGTGACTTTGTGTATAGACTAAAATAATTTAAAGACTGATATGAAACTCAATTATTGTACAAAAATCTAAATGCTTCATTTGACAAGAAATGTCGAGAAAGACTAAGTATGTGGACTTTAAAGTTTCCTTGTGACTTTATTTCTACACGAATAAGTTCTATGATACTTCATTTTCGAGGTAACTTATTTTTTGTTTGATTGTCTGTCTGTCTAATATTTCTACTGTCAACCGAATCTCTAGGATCACCCTCCGTGTCTTCTACTGTTTATCATCCGGTATCTATTAGATAACACCCGATGACTAGCAAGGAGAACACGGACGTTCTCTTTATTTATCCGGTTTGACCCACCATTCATCGAATTCATCGAGCTACCGTAGTGCTACTGCCTCCACCAAAGGACACTATCATGAAATTTAAACTGTTTTAATTATAGTGGTCCACTATTTATAACATGTATTAATATTATACTTGATTGGCATTTTTAGTGAACTTTAATATAGACCAGCTACTGAAAATCACCACGTATTAAGGTTGGGGACACACATAACCGCACCGCGCCCGACACGTGAGTCGGCCGAGTGTCGGTGCGGGCTCGGCTCGGTTACCGCGAGGCCACACACTTGTCCGTACGCTGTCCGAGCGTAACGATCTCACTGCTTGTAAATAGAGCGTATGTCTTTTGTATTTCGGAGTGACGGATAATATTTGTGCAATTTATGAATTTTAAAAAAATATTTTAAAGTCAGGCTCACCATTTTTCGAAATTGTATAACGAAAAATTACATAAACAGAGAGTTCGTAATCATTTAACGAAAGCTGTGATATTCCTTGGGTAGTAGACTTCATATTCTGTCAGTCTTGTTCTTCAGTTATTTTCACAAATAAAAAGATATCATACAAGTAATAACTCATATATATATATATATATATATATATATATATATATATATATATATATATATATATATACGTGGTGGATTATATAATGTGTATTATTGGAAGTTTTTTTAAGAATGATCAACTAAAATATACTTCGATGGAATGGGTGTACATTTTATTTCCTTGTAAGTAAGGAATATAAACTAAATACCATAAAGATACTGTAAAAACTATACTGTAACCTGTATAGAATGTTAGAAATCATTCATTGATATATACTGTAACACCAAATAAACAGTAACATTGTAAACTGTAACATTACATAAAAAGTTAACTTACTATTTAAGTTAGACATTCAAGTTATTCCGTATTGTAAAAGGTTTAATTTAGAGGCTATTGCTTTAAATACATATCATATTTCATTTTATTATGTACTTCTTGTTTTTGAAACCCACTACAACGATTAGTTGATTTAATCAAATTTAGATATATTCCCATAATAAGTTACTAATGTTTATAGATTTGAGTATAAAAGAGGTTGAGCATTTAAACATTTAACCTATTGCAGCGTATGGAGGCGAAGCAGCGGGCACGTGTTTGCGCCGCATGAAATTTGTATCTGCTTTATACCTCGTTTCTCGACAAACTGTTTACTCCAAAAATTTATAAAAAATACTACGGTAAAATTTGGTTTATTATCTCAAACTTTCTCGCAGACGAAACTCGCCTGACCAATAAATAAAAAAAGTAGCAGCCGACTCATTATTTCATGTTCATCGCCAAAGCTCAATTTGGTTTTAATTAATTAATATTTATTTTATAGCACTTGTAATAAACTTTTAAAATATTTATCTACTACATCGTCATTGCCATAGTATTGACTACAAAATTGTGAAATTTCAAGTTTTTATCCCAACTCTAACTGTATAATCCAACGGTGTTAATGAAAAGCGGCGAATTAAAATGTATACTCGCTACTATTTTCGTACTAAGAAACTTTATTGTAAATAAATTATTTTTATTTGACCTTTAATGCAGTTAAAATAATAAAACGTACAAAATTTCATAGAAACATTGTAAATTTGCCCATGCGAAATACCGGGATAAATTTTACCAAATAAATCCAATACATTACATAATTCTAATTTAGTTATTTAAAATTACTTAATATACAACATAGTTTTATAATTACTTATTATTAGAACAATATAAAATACCAACTGATGTATTTTATTAGCACAATAAGAAAATATGACCAGTTTACTCTAAAAAATATTTCCAATACTTTTATCAATAAATTTGATTTTGAATTTCAATAAAATACACTACAAACAGTATATTTTGTATTACTTTAACACAAGAACGTTTAGTGTGAGGCCATAGTTTGCCATGTTGCAGATAGTTTTATAATAATGGGTAAAACATAGTAAATATTAGTAAAATTATATAATATAGTCAATAGTCAAGTATTTATTGCGGAGACAAAGAGTACAATTGTATAGCAGTACTAGAGTACATGTTTATTTTCCGTACTTGAAAACTATATTGTAAATTAATTATTTTAATTTTAAGTATATTGCAGTTAAAATAATAAAAACGTACAAAATGTCAGCGCACGATGTAGGGTTAGTATACTAAATAATTCAATTAAATAAAACGTTTGCTGAAATATTTTTACAAAGAAGAACGCAAATGTGACCAACTCTTTTAAATTTATAATTACCCTCTCCAAGCTCCAAATTGTCAGCAATTTTCTTCCACACTTTCTCCTTGTATTCTGTATTCCGATATTTGTCATTCGACTGGTCATAAACTACAGGAAACTTCCTTATTTCTTCAATAAGTTTCTCCACATCCATGGCTGATGCCGCTCAAAAGAGATCTCTCAGACCGCACCGTGCCCGTCAAAATTCAAACCTGAACTATCGGTGACGGTGCGGCCACGGTGCGGCCACGACGGTCTGGTGTCGGTGCGGACGTGTCTGAACTTGCAGGTTAAATACTGCGCAGCAATTGTTTCACCGTGTGACGGCCAACAATCGGCCGACTCACGTGTCGGGCGCGGTGCGGTTATGTGTGTCCCAACCTTTAAGGTCCACACACCTGCAAGTCCACACAAGTCCGCACCGATACCAGACCGTCGTGCCTCACCGTGCCCGCACCGTCACCGATATGTGGAGTTTGAATATTGACGGGCACGGTGCGGTCTACGAGCGGCATCATATGCTGTTTACTGTTGCGTTCTTTTTTTTTAAACTATTTAAGTAGTCTACACGTTATATTTTATTGAATTATTTAGTATAGCCTACTACCTCTACATCCTGTGTTCGCGTACAAAATCATATTTATTGATAAAAGTATTACATTTTCTTTCCTTAGAGTAAACTAGTCATATTATCTTATTGTGCATATTTTCTTATTACAACAAATTTAAAAACCATGTTGTACATTAAGTGATTTTAAACAACTAAATTCGAATTATGAAAAATCTATAAACATTTTTCATTGATTAAAAAATGACAAGCATATAATTACATATTTGATCAAAAACCTATTTTTCTTTGATGTATTCAAGTTACTTGATAAATTTATTCCGGTATTTTGTAAGAGTCATTTAGAATGTTTCTACGACATTTTTATTTTTTTATTTCTTCACTTTAATAAAGTAAAAATAAAAAAAAATTATTTAAACTTAAAAAATAAGATTTTCAAGCAAGAAAAACCCATGTTTAAAATAAATAATAATAATAAATCATTTATTTCCCCATAATAACAAACTGAATATTACAAATAAATATTATTGCCAGTGTATAATAATAAATACGTAATACTATGACATAACGTATTTACAATAGCAGTAAATAACAAATACAAAAAAAAATGTTTCTACTTACTTTATTTCTAATTTATGTACTTTGAGTAATAAAATATAAAAAGTAGGTTACATCCAGATTTTTCTTTTTTTTAAACTAATAATTAGGCCAATAGATTTACAATATAAGGGAAATTTAGGTACCCCATAAGAGGCTGTGCCTGTGTTGGGGATACTATATACAAAAAGGGTAAAAAATAAAAATAGCGGAATCGAGCAAGAATGAAATGATAAAAATGAGTTATTGTAGCTTATGTAGTAAATAGTATACTATTACACATCAAAGTTTAAATTTAGTATAACTAGTGTGCTGTATTAAACAAACAGGATTTATGCATGATTTACAATTCAAATATTAGGCTTTACACATGTAACATTAAATATTATATTATAAGTAATTATTTTATAATGCTCTAACGTGTCTATTTAAATATTATTATAATTTAGCAGACAAGACTAACCATACTAATTTATTATCTTAAACATATACTCATTATCATTTTGAACGAGCATCCATACTCTAAGTTTTTTAGAAAATATATTTATGTTTCTACTATTTTTGACTAATTCTGGCAATAAATTATTTGTCCTCGGAGCTATTAAAGAAAAAAATTTGTAAAATGTGTTTTTTCTATGTTCTCCAGTATATATTTTACAAATATTTAGTATGTTTTACAAATTATTATAAACGGGCTTGCAACATGGCAAACTCTCTGGCATCACACTACAGCTCTTGGGTTTAATACAAAAACCACCAAATATACTGTTTATAGTGTATTTGACCCAAATTCACTGCAATGAAACACAATGAACAAGAATTATAGGGATAAAACATATAACCAAGATAATGATATTTACAAATTTTACATACTAGCTGATTGTACAAAGCTTTACTGTAGCATTGCAATGTTTCATTCATCACAGCGATTAATAAACATAACAACAATGAAATTAACAATTATCTCAAGCAATACTTAATCTTCCGAATATTTTTTAAGTATCTGTCACTTCGAATTCAAAAGAAACATGCTCTAGTACAAACAGTGGGATTGTTGCGCTCGGACTGCATACGGACATGTGTGGCCTCACGGTAACCGAGCCGAGCCCGCACCGACAATCGGCCGACTCACGTGTCGGGCGCAGTGCGGATATGTGTGACCCAACCTTTAATATGTAATTTAGGCTTAATAATTCCTTAGGGTAGATAGCAGACAGACTCTAGAGTGATATGCTTCGCTAACGCTAAGCCAATACAGAGAAATGAAGATCTCAATTTTGAATATTCAAATAGGTTGACATTATCCACACATTACGAAAGGGTAGGCTAACAGAGAACTCGTAACAGTATAAATGGCAGCTCTCATCAAAAGGTAACCTACCGCAATGACGGGTTTAGCTTTACGCATCAGAACACCGAAAATGATACCATTGTGACCTAACAAAGAGACCTTTGTTTATGGTCCCGTGATGAGGCAATGAATGTATGCTTTAATATAAAATTAATTGTTTGAGCGTAGTAGAAGACTTAATTTATTACATATGGTTTTAAAACTAATGTCCAACTGGAATTATACGCTTATCATGGTTATATAATTGTAGTATAAATGATTTATAACGACCATCCTTTGTGAATGTTATTGTGTGGTTATCGTATTATTACCCTTAAATACGACGAGAAATGCAGTTTATAAATGTGCTAGTAATTGAGCAATTGAAAAAATCAAAATGTTTAAAACTATCGGAAGAATCATTAGTAATGTACATTTAAAGAAATTAATATTACTTTTAATTAGTTAAAGTACGTCTAAGACTGACCGTCTTAACGGTCTTACTTATAACAGATTTGACCAATTAATCTGTCAAGTAATATTTACCACAATAAGGAAAAGCTGACTCTATGGTTTGGTTTCATAAACATTCACGGCAATAAACCATACCGGCCAGCTTTTTCTTTGTAAATTCTAAAACGTGGTTTTTATTTAGAAATTTAATTTGATTCACATAAACCCAACAACATCTGTTTCAAAGTAAACAACTAACAGTGTCGTCTCAAAATCTAGGAGACACCTATTTTTATACTTAAACAACAAATATTGCTGTTAGATGATTTTGTTTGATGTTTGATTTGTTTTACTTCTCTGAAGCTACCTTGACGTAGCTGTCTGGGTTATAAACCCTAATTATAGACGTGTTAATGACAAACTTGTATTTTTCCATAAAATGTGCCTCCGGAGAGCGTTTGAACGCATGAGACAACTTTGACCTATTGGATAACGTGTTAGTTTTAATTACGAATTAAAATTTTATATTGATAACTCGTACTCGACTTATAATCATTTTATAAGTGCTGTGCTATATGTTATGGTAAGACGTTCGTATTGAACACTAGTATTAAAGCTAGTTATTCTAATACAATCACCAAACGATAGAAGGCATTGCTGGAGAAATTTAATTAAACCCGCCAAACAACTCGGTGAGGCTGACAGGCTTTGAGATTAAAACTGGAAGTGCGTGGGCGAAATAGCTTTGGTAGTCTGAGTTACTGGACTGATGTGGTTATTTTTTTATTTATCGTATCGATTTGTCGTAACATGGTATGACGATTCTTTGTTTGAAGGTTATTTTTGACGATGGAAGGATTGTGAAGGAAACAGGATTTTTCCGGACATTTGCCATCGTTCAGTGAAACAAGAAATCAGTAACACTACGTTTCGAGATCTGCAATCTGATCTCTTCTTCAGGTAAAATAACTAACCTAATACATAATTACAAACTAGGTTAAAATAAACAAATCTTACCAAAGCGTTGTGGCACGCCTAAGTCAGGAATCGCAACCTACATGTTGTTTGTCATATCCACTAATTTCGACGTATTGTGACCTGTATTCCGTAGTTCAGTTTTAATGATTAGTGTTTTGTACAGTTTTTTATTAAGTGCATGTTTATAGAGTTAGTGAATATGACAAACAACATGTAGGTTGCGATTCCTGACTAAGGCGTGCCACAACGCTTTGGTAAGATTTGTTTATTTTAACCTAGTTTGTAATTATGTATTAGGTTAGTTCTTTTACCTGAAGAAGAGATCAGATTGCAGATCTCGAAACGTAGTGTTACTGATTTCTTGTTTCACTGAACGATGGCAAATGTCCGGAAAAATCCTGTTTCCTTCATGGTATGACGATATTTTAAAGTTTATATTGGTATTTATTAATAATTATTAATATTTATTCAAAGTGTAGCGTAAATTCATATACTTCTGAAGCACCAATCCAAATCACCCATTTTCGACAGTAATATTTACACAAGCAAATTAGTATATTTATTTAATTAGTATTTCTCTCTTTTTCATACTGAAAATAACATTTTCTTGACGTGAAATAGCTGTTATCTTAAGCTGACAAAGCCATATATCATCCAGCCATATATCAATTTCCATTAAAACGACAATTTTTCCGTCTTTGTAAATTCTAAAGTCTGTACAAACTTCAATTATTATTTTTAGAATTACCTAACGTCCTTATCAGACCTTAAATTACGTGGAACTTTGTAGAAGTGTCCAATTCATTGAAAGCTTTGATAAGGATGGAAATGACATTTAACAATGTTTTCAGAATTGCAGAAGTACATCCAGGAACTGTATTATGATGATTTAACTATCCCAAATAAAACTATAGAGTGGAATATGGAAAGAACCGACAGAATTAATGAAAGTATCTGCCAAAGTACCCTTACCTAGTCACTAATTAGTTAAAAGTGATGATTGGTAGTTCAAAATGTTCTTATTCCCAATTGTGTAACATTTCAGGAGTTGCTCATGACTGGAACACAACAAGTTATAGCTCTGCATGGCAGAATGGACCAATAGGATATCTCGTGCTCTACTAGTATAAAAAATAAAAACAGATGTATTTTTATCCACTGATGTGTCAACTAATACATTTTGTTCCACACGGAGTTTGGGTGAAAATTACAAGATGGATGTTCCAGAGTTGGCAGCTCAGTTATCACAATAATCTATACTCTCCACACACCAACCATAACTCTGGTCCTTACTGTCAATGTTGGGCATTCGTCATCAATAGCCTATTAGCCACTAGCAGTTATCACACATTTCGTGTAAATGGATGTCAGTTCGTTATTTTGGTTCAAAAAACGATTAGTCATGAATACTTACAGCCAAATGTGTGTTTCATTGATCCATAGATGTGAATCATACATAACATTATGTGGATGAAGTATTGTTATAAATTCAATAAAACATTTACTACAATAGTGAACTATTAACAATTTGATTCAGAATTGAGCTACTGATCTTAGAATATATATGAATAGTATGATCAAAGATCGCACATTCAAAATTATTCAAAATTCTACAAAATAATATGATGGTACCAGTATTTTTATAAATATTGATTAAAAGGTGAACATTAAACTTGATCGACAAATATGAAGATTACACAGTATCAATGTCTTTACAATAAGGAACACTCTGAAAAGAATTCTGTGTTCATTTGTTATATATTTATATTCCCGTCTTGGAAATGGGTACGTGCCCGTAGTTCCTCAATTAATTAGATAAATTTAGACAATAATGATTGCTATCAGCGTATCGGTGTGCTCTCCAATAATGGTCCTGATTTTCCTTCAGCATGGGCTAATTCTAATACGTGCCTTAGAATTAGCAAATGATAAGTCTTGTGCCCAAGTCCACAACCGTAGTACCGAGTGCGGCCATATACTTCCGGCAATGGAATGGAAATTGTATTTCTCAAGGAAGAAACAAAAGGGTTTACCAGATATAAAAATCTGCATCCGTCTTTTGTAAGAAAATTCCCTGCACGCTTACCCCGTTTTAATGGAACACCATCTGATCTGCCTCTCACGATTTCTCGGAAGACCTAACAAACACATTATAACATAGAAGATCATGCTCCATGCTAGACAGAGAAGGAAGTACTATAGAACATGTTCTGGGGGATATATCCTCCAATCAACAATCTATGGTTGATGGTATGTAACATCTAATACCTAAAATTGGCTTATAAGAAACGTATTGTTTGTTATTAATGTAGACCCGAAAAGTGTGTAATATAACTAAGCAGAATACATTGTAAAAAAATAAATTGTTACAAGTGTCGTTCATTGTTCTTACTTAAGATTTTTTTAATTTTAGACTTTATGTTTAATGAAACCAGAAAGAGACACAAAATAGTGAAAAATAATAAAACATGAAGACGAAGGAAAATGAAAATGTTAAAAAACCAATTCATGCCATATTCTATTAGGGGAGACACGGGCAAAGCGGCCAGCACGGGCAAAGTGGTCAGTAGGGGTTATTTTGTCTGTAAGGTGCTGCTACCTAGCGGCAGTCAGGTCACTTACGTTGCAGCCCGTTACACGTTAGTGATGGGAGAATCGAATACTTTAAAGAATCGAATACAGTGAATTCGAATTCACCCCTGTATTCGAATATGTATTCGAATACTTGTATTCGAATACCTTTGCTCAGCTGAGCGTTTCTAACAGACAGGTCTGGACCTGTCTTACAGTACTTGTTTGTCACGAATTCATCACTGTATTCGAATATGTATTCGAATACTTTGGCTTTTGGTGCCTCGTATAAACAAGTCATACCCATGATATACGAACTTCAGAAGAAATATCTTTATTTACCTGCTACTTCAGTTCCGTCTGAAAGACTATTTTCCACAGCAGGTCCTGTTACTAATTACCGTAGAAATAGACTGAAGCCAGAAAACCTCAATAATATTTTGTTTTTACACAACTATATAAAATAAATATTCATATTTGTTTTTATTGCTTAGAACTGTAACTCAATTATAATATATCATATCTTATAATATATATATATATATATATATATATATATATATATATATATATATAATGTGTATTTTTAAATTTAATAATCATACAATTAATTATACTTTTTTTAAAGTATTAAAATTTGTAATTATTTTTTCAAATTATGAATCTCCTCTAAATTATTCATTTCAAAGTCTCCATATATGTATTCATTTTAAACCTCATATGAATACGAATACAGCTCTTGGATATTTTATTTGAATACTATTTGTCAGAATAAACGAATACTCCAGGTTTGAATGCAATTCTTCCAGTGAAATTGTATTCATTTCAAAAGTATTCGAATCCATTTTGATGTATTCGAATACGTGAATACTCTGGCTGTATTCGAATACTATTCGATTCTGTATTCGATTCTCCCATCACTATTACACGTGTTCTGAGAAAGTGTGGAAGCCGATTGTTTGTGTTTGCAGATTTTATGAAGAAAACAGTGATTTTTCCTACTGGTGATCTAAGGTATGTACTTAATACTATATTTTTTGTATTTATATTTTGATTCCCCGAGGTTTATCAAGCACATTGCTTAAGAAACGTATACATTTACCCTTAGTTTTATGTTTCAGTTGAGTTTATAGGTTCAGTTGATTTTGTTGTAGAGCGATCCAAATTAATGGCGTCGCTTAGGGCAAAATGGCCATTCAGGCAAGTGGGCAAAGTGGCCAAGATGTCCACTTTGCCCGTGATTGTTTCTATTGGGATATTCATACAATCCATTATTATTATTCTCTTAATGTTATGCTACTCTGAAGTATAGTATGTAAATTCTAATTTTTGTAATTAAATAAATGTTATCGGATTTGATTTCGTGCAAAACCGTTAAAGTGTATTAAAGAATGGCTGTGTTATAAAACCTTTTATATTTAACAATATTATATTACATAGTGTTATTGAATATCGTAGTTAGCAATGTACATTGCTTAATAATAATATGTTATAGATTAAACAAGAGTTTACTATTATTTTACCCACATTATAGGCTGTTTTACGTCTATATATCTGATTTAAATATTTAATAGGCATGACAGTAACAGGCAACATATTATTATTATATACCTAACTTAGTATAATATATTTAAATTTTAATTATATGCCTAGTAACCTATGTAACACTTTTATAATGCCTACTAAACATTGTAAGAGAGCAACAAAAAAAAGCAAAATTAATACTTATATTGATATAATTTCATATACTAGGAAGCCAACTTAGATTTTTTGTTTTAGATTTGGAAATGGTTTACAAATACGTGAGGAAAACCCAGCAGCAATCATGGGATGCAGCTGCGATGCAGAGAGCTATTGAAGCTGTTAAAAATGATGGAATGGCGTATTCAACTGCTGCAAAAATTTTCTCTGTTCCTAGAAACACTCTAAAGAGGAGGGTCCTTGATAAGAATGTCGATGCAAAAAGCAACAAAAAGGTACTAGGAAAATACCGACCTGTGTTCACAGAAGAACAAGAAGCAGAATTGGTGCGACACGTATTAGATCTAGAGGTCCGATTCTTTGGAGTCACCATTTTAGATTTGCGGTCATTAGCGTACAACCTAGCTGTACAAAATGGCATTCCAAACAATTTTAACCGTGAAAAAAAATTGGCTGGCTTAGACTGGGTTGCTGGATTCAGAGATCGGCACCCCGAAATTAGTTTAAGGAAACCAGAGCAGACTTCTGCAGCAAGGGCTCAGGCATTTAATAAACATAATGTGACAAGGTTTTTTAATATCCTTAAGGATGTTCAAGAGAAGCAATTCCACCCTGCGCACAGGGTTTTCAATGTTGACGAAACAGGTCTCATGACTGTTCAGTCTAAGAGCTCCAAGATTCTTGCTCTTAAGGGTAGGCGTCAAGTTGGTACATTGACATCGGCTGAAAGAGGTCAGCTATCAACCTTTGTTGTGTGTATGTCAGCTGGAGGGTACTTTATTCCGCCATTCGTGATTTTTCCAAGACTTAGGATGAAAGCAGAACTTCAAGATGGTGCTCCACCAGGAACTATGGTTGTCTGTCACCCATCTGGATGGATGCAAAGCGAGATTTTTCTTCAGTGGTTTGAGCATTTTCTGACTCATGCCAAACCGTCAGCTTCCGACCCAGTCTTGTTAATCTTAGACGGTCATTCAACCCATGCAAAGAACCTGGCATTTATTGAAAAGGCAAGGGAGAGCCATACAACCGTTGTTTGTTTACCGCCACATTGTACGCACAAAATGCAGCCTTTAGATGTCTCGTTTATGGGTCCGTTCAATACATTCTATGTTCAAGCTATTGAAAAATTTCTAAAAAACAATCCTGGAAGGGTTGTGACCCAGTTTCAAGTGGGCCGACTTCTTGGAGAAGCTTTTTTAAAGGCAGCAACTCCAGCCACAGCTATAAACGGATTTCGCAAGTGTGGCATTGTGCCACTAAACCAAGATGTTTTCACAGAAGCTGATTACGTTGCTGCCGAATGCACCGATGTGCTTCCTCAACAGTTCAGACCTGTTCAACAAGAGCGTGAAACATGTCAAACTGAAGACCCCGTACTTGAATCACCTCAAGAAGGTATATGCCTACCGTTTGAAGATCAAGAAGTTCAATCTGAACCTGGAGAAGAAATCCTACTGCAACCAAGACCAACTTCCAAGCCACAACAAGGTCCTCCTTCCAGTTCAAAACCTGGGCCTTCTTCCAGTCCACAACCTGAGCCTTCTTCCAGTCCACAACCTGGGCCTTCTTCCAGTTCACAACCTGGGCCTTCTTCCAGCTCACTAATAGGACCTTCCTTTGCTGTAAGTCCAAAGGATATAATTCCTTTACCTAAAACAAAAGCTGTTAAGAAGACAAACAGGAAAAAAGGAACCGCTGCTGTATTGACCTCAAGCCCATATAAATTGGAGTTAGAACAAGCAAAAAAGGAAAAAGAAGAAAAAGAAAGGGAAAAGGAGATGAGAAGGACTTTGAAGGCACAAAAGAAAAGGGAGAAAGAAGAAAAAGGAAAGGTTTCGTCCAAAAGAAAATCCACAGTCGCAGTATCAAGCAAATCAGAACAGGGAAATAAAAAAAGGAAGTGTGGAGTAAAAGTGAAACGTCAACTACAATTTGAAGAAAACTCTGACAGTGATGTAAGTGACGCTGATTGTCTCTACTGCAGTGAACTGTATTCCTGTTCAAAGGATTGTGAAGGATGGGTAAGATGCTCTGAATGCCACCGCTGGGCCCACGAAGCTTGTGCAGGTTGTGAGGAGGAGGACGACGGCTTCTTGTGCGAACATTGCCATTAAGAAGAAAACCTAAACTGAATTATTTAGGCCAATTTAATTTTTTGCCAATTTCTTATATTCTTTACTCCAGTTTTTATATTAGGTAGTCCAATAATACTTTGTAATAAATTTATGATCTTGATATAATTATGTTTGCTCTTTATCACAACAACGGGCAAAGTTGCCACATATGGCCACTTTGCCCTACCCCTGTGGGTAAAGTGGCCATTTTGCAGTAAATTGAAAAAAAATTTTTTTAATACAAAGGTGATACTTATAGTGTTTCTCAGTTATACCAATAGATAGGTAACTAAATATGTAATATACTCACATAATATTTATTTTAACAAATTTAATTTTGAATAAATAATAAATAAAAAACCCTTAGAGTGGCCACTTTGCCCGGGTCTCCCCTATGTTGCTTAGTCAACATAATAAAACCAAACAGATCGGAAATATTATTATTATATTATATTATTATATATATTTTTTTGATCGGAAATATTCTAAAAAACAAACAGTATGTCAAGGAAAGTAAAATGTTTATACTTTTTAAGTTCGGTTACAAAATAAAACCCATTGTTACATACACGATATTGTTTGGGAAACTAAGATGGATGATCCCTAGTTTACAGTTCAGTTACAAATTATAATCATAACTTACTCTTCCTGTCAATATCTGACATTCGTCATACTCATGGTGCAATTAAAATAAACTAGTAATAAATATGTGGAATGTACTGAGTGTTTCATTTAAATACGGCCATCGATCATAATGTGTAATAGTTACAGTACTGTTGTAAATTTAAATGCACATATGCGTACATAAAAAAATGTTGTGCAATTCATTAGGGTAGTTATATCAATTTTATGACAGTCATATACCAGATATATTGACCCGTTTGTTGAGTGTCAGTTATTGATGGTTGATGGGAACAAACTGATATAATTGACGAAGCTGACAGAATACATATTTAAATTCTTTAACGAAGCTACACAAATGTTTAAATTATTAAACACAGAATTATCTTGGATAAATATCCTTGGTATGTACACATCCTTTGACAAACAAAAACATCCCTTTCTATTATTTTATTTTAGTTTTATTCGCAGAAAAATCTCACTCTTTCCCAAAAATCAGCTTCTGATTTTTTGGGTCTTATATTCATCCAAAATATAAACATAAGCGAAACTTTTAATCATTTCCCTAATCTAAAATGTCTGATAGGTTTAATAGTTACGTTTAGTTGTAAGCAATTATGGAATTAAATTTTATGTATTCATTATTATGTAATAAGAAGTAACGACATTTATTTTGGCATATTTTGCCATCACAAATGGATTTTAAAGCCGTTTTTGAATATAGTATTGACTTTAACAATTGATGTGTCTCCTTAAAATTGCATTTAATAATATATCACCATTTTCCAGAATTATAAATTAGAAATGAACTGCTTAGTAAAATACTGTAACAAACAAAACTGCCCTTAAAATATTTTTCCAGCATAAGGTTACATCTTTTTTTGAATTTTTTAGTAATAAACTGAGAATATATTTTTATTTAAAATAAAATGTTTAATGTGGTAGTGCTTTATAGAAAACAGTGGAAACTAAATGCTCTATTTGGTAACTTATCTCTATCCACTTTAAATTATAAGACAATATTGTATTGTGTTATTGAAATTATATATTATGTTGTATAATTCCAATTGAGAATAATAAATACTGACAAAGAAAATTAACTTACCATTACCATACCATTAATACAGAAATAGCGCACCAAGAACACATTGTTTTCTCACCTTTGAGCTAACCGCAACACAATTAACAAAACAAATTGAGTTTATTTTATTGAATTTTTTTGTAATTTATATGTATCATAATGTTGAGATTGACTCGTAAGACATAAGATTCCCAAGATCCATTCATTTTTTCCAAATGTTTTCTTCCACTTTACTGACGTGTACGTATCTCATGTATGTAGGTTTTAAGTTAGATCATTATGCTTCCTTGTAAAAAATACTAAATTCCTAATGAACCTACTTTGTAAAATATTTCATCTTATTTGAATAATAATAAGCCAATGGCGCAGTGTAGCGGGAACGGTGGTTATCGCTTGGTAACTGAATCAAGCAACTTAGAGCGTGTCTTCTGGGATGGGTGACCGCTGAGCGATCCTATCCTTGCATGCAGCCCTCCTGCCCACTCAATAGTGGTGGTTCGGAAGTCACCTTTAAGCCATTGATTCCCAGGTTAAGTGTTAGAGAGGGCTTCTTAGCCCTAACATTGACTGGTAAAATAAGACATTTTTTGACTTTGACTAGTTCACTTATTTATGAATGATCGGCTTGTTGAACCAATATGATACTTAGGTACAGTCTAACTCTGATCATCACGTAAAGATTTACACATCACTTTTGCATATTAGTGAAATGAGATTACATAATCTATAAAATGCTATTAAGTGTATAATTATTTAAATCAACAAACGACGTTATTTAATGAGTCTTAAATGTTTTGTTATTATTATATGTACTAAATATTTTACACGAGAAAAAAACGACGTTATTTAATGAATTTTAAATGTGTCAGTTGGTTGTAGTGAAATAACCTTTAGTTTTACCCCCTAAGAAAAAGTTTAAACTTTAAACCCTTTTAATTGTTTATTTTTGTCTTAGAACTATGGAGTATGTTTCATACAAAATACAACACACTTTCAAACTTTGTTTCTGAATTACACGTACACATATAAAAAAACTAAAATATATAGGACGTGTAATTATCTTACCTTTAAAATGAGACATCTCATGTAAAATAACACTGTTCTTATAGGTAGTTTAGCTTGAATTTGGATAGTTGCCAATATATACGGCTCTTAAAATGCATCACTCGATAAAGTTAAAGATTAAGTCAACACACCACATTGTAGTTTCTTACTATTCAATGGCTTTGATCAACATTTATCAATAGAGAGAAAAGGTTCAACAACAGTTACGGGTTAAATTGTATATTTTTTAAGTTAAACAGTGTATTGGTATGTTACTGTTATAAGCAATAAATGTTTTACGCTCTCAAATACCGTTATACAACACTGTTAAACTGAGGAAAAACTTTTTCAATACATACACGCATGATTTTGTTAATCACAAATTATATTTAGTTTAATAGATTTAGTAAAAACAGTTGTAAATGTGAGAATAATAAGGATTTAAGGCTGTAAAGGGAATATTTTCTAACTAATAACATATATTTTCTTAATAACGATATACACTTCTTCGTTTGTTTATATATGTATGTTTAATTTAGAGTAACATACTTTAATTTGCAATATTTTTTATAGCACGCACATAATGATAACAAGTTTATAAGTCAATCGGTCACGGTAGTAATTCGAATATTTTTTTGCTGCAGCGTTTTAAGAAAAATTTTTAATCTTACAGGAAAGGAGAAGAATTCTCCAGTAAGAAGAACATAATCTATGGAATTATACGGTTGTATTTAAATGACACAAAATATATCGAAATAAAATTAATTCATGAAGAATTGAGTACGTGATAAAATATAAAAGTCAAAATCACTCGAAAATGTTTTCAGTTGTCCGATTTTATGGCGCAGTGTATGACGCACATAATTGCGGATGTGAATCAGTAGACCTACGCGATTGTAAACTTAGACCAGGCGGTATCGTCGCTATAAATTGAGAGGACGGACAATATCTGTATATAGCAGGATGCGGTACATGAAGTGGAAAATTGTCACCGGTGAAAAATGTCAAGTGGCTTGAGGATATTTAAGGTCCCGCCTTTGTGATCATGTGACCTACGCAACTCGCCGTTGTGACCCGATCTCACACAAGAGTAGACTTTTATCTGATAACCTCAAGTATGATATGAACCGGTCAATTGTACACAACTATTACATAACCAAGATTAACCAATTAATAAGATTTATTAGGTAAATTTCCCTAATAAATTAGAATAAAGAAGGTAAATACGTATTTCTTTTATTTCGTGATTATATTGTAATACAAAATAGGCCAATAACTTTCTTTACAACTAAATAAATATCTAAGGATCAATCAGTATGAATAATTATATATAGTATATAGAGTATATAGTGTGATGCGTATTGAGACAAATTTGATTTTCATTTGACTAAGCATAACTGTATGCTAGAAACTAAAAATATATTTTCATTTAAAAACTTTTGCAAATCTTTAGACTCGCAAAAAAATATTCTACATTTTAGAAGAAGTGTGTTAAAATTCAATACTGAGTAATACATAAACATAGAAATGTGATTTTTAAGGGATTACCATACATTAAAATAGTCTCCATTACAGCTAAAAAGCAACTTGGTGTCGGTTATTTTATTGTTTTCATGAGATGTTTGAACATAAAACAGGAATACAAAATATTTATTTTAACTTTATAACTGCGTGATAATCAATGATGTCTATTAAAATCCCAAGTACCTTACAAGGACGTTAGTTTGTAAATTTTGGTACAGATTTTACTTAAAGAGATAATAATGGCTATTGATATTTTTAATTTAATTAATTTTTATCGTCAGTCTCGTTGATAAAATTATAAAATTAAAAAAATAATTAATCATAGCTAATTACCCTTAAAAAACCAAACTCTTTTGCGGGATCACAATAAAATTATAAGCTGTTTGACATTAGGTCTTAAGTTCAAAATTTACCAAATATTCTACAAAACTTAATATTCGTTCCGTTAAAGATATATGTGTAATAAATCAATCGAAATGCATTTCTTTCACGTACCGATGTTAAGCAAAAAACGTTTGCCATAAAAACCGAAAAATAGTTAAAACTTGATTATTCCATTTGACATCTTAACATCTTACTTATCAATCTAGAAGTACCTATAGATTAAACATATGAAATTAAGTTTTTATCCATCTATATTCCAAAAAATGTTGTGCTTGAAAGCCTTTAATTAATGTTTTAATCCTATCGCAAATAGTAGATAAAAGCTTAGTATTTAAATTTAGAATAATTAAGTTCCTTAAATATTGTGTGCTTATTTTTAGTACATTAAATTTAATAATTACATATTTGAATAACTGGAATCAAAATTATCCAAACAGTATGATGAAAGAATTTTACTATACTAATTATGGAACTCCTTCATCTTCAGGTACAATAAAAATATTAAATTTAATATTACCTCCTTAGTTATCAAGATTGGAACTGTTCAAACATCTTACTGGTACCATTTAAAATAATCAATTCGTAAAAAAAATCAAAAGCTAATGCATAGGTTTAATAGCTAATGTATAGGTATTAAATAAAAATGCATTGGTACAAGATATTTCACTAAACAGAAAATGAGAAAAATAAAATACAGAAAGCCCGCCCGAATGGGAAAAGAGGATCTAGCGAAATCTTTATTTATGGCAGCTTAATCTGAAATCCCTCTATAGCACTGTCAAGTCATATCTTTTTGTAAATTGCTCATGAGAACATAAAGCAGGTGTTTTGTAAAGAAAACATCGTCCAATCTTATCAGCTTCAATTCACTACAACGAAAAACTCATAAGCAATGTAAAGCAAGACCAAGAAAAATACCTACTATGCAATTTTGACACCATTACATTTCTTAACGGAATTGTAAATAAAGAATTTGTGACTTTGAATATCTAAAGCTTTCTGTTTTGTCCGAAAGTATCAGTTGTACGAAATTTGTAGGCTTACTTTAATTGACTTTACCTTTTGGGTATCTCTAGACAAAATAATCGAGTGTAGAGAACTCAGAAGACCCAGCAGACCGACCTATTGCTCCATATTAAAAACAAAAAATGGTTATCTCGACCGGAACGTCTACCTGAAGTGAACCTGAAAATATATTAAAAACACGTTTTTTTGTATGTCATTTATGAAATCAAGATATATCTGTAATCATTCGACAGATGGGAGGCCGGTTCTGTATTGTTCCATAAGTATTTTTTCTGCATTTCGGTATTTTAGATTATTATTATAGTCCGTATTATTTAGAATGAATTTTTTGGGTTGCATCGTAATCATTGTTTTACCAGATTTTATTTGAAATATACCGTTTTTAAAGATACTGTGATCTCTTTGAGATCAGTTTAAATCTTGGTATATAATTTCTTGACGTTTAATTAAAGTTCCTCAAACCTATATTACAGTTTAAGAGCTTTTACGAATGTCGAACAAATTATATTACACATCTTGGAAGAAACGCAAGGTGTCCTGTATAAAAACTTTCCAAAGAAACATAATGCATTGAGACAGAGCTTGTGTTTTGAGTGCTTGTACTTTTATACATATATGGAGGTCACAGTTGTGCCTAAAAGGAATATCCTTCTTCCATAAGCTATGGGAATGTCACAAGAGGAAATTAAAAACATTTTATCATGTGAAATAGTACTGTAATTTGTTAATATATCACTGCGGTGAACTCGGGACCATGGTAAAAGAAAGAGGGATTGTTGCAATACATTTAACTTATACTGGTCTTGTTTATAGTGTTGATATATAAGTTTGACTTAATATCACACTGAACGTGTATAATAAAACGCATAACACAAAAAAAAAAAAAAAAAAAAAAAAAAAAAAAAAAAAAAAAAAAAAAAAACAAACAATGGATGAACATAAATTATGATGTTTTTTTATTATGTCAATTATATTTAATAACTCTTATGTACAGCTATTGAATGATCGAGTATTAAATTTTAAATCTAATTATGTATGCCATATAAATTTATGCTCTACTTCCTTTTGTTGGGATTGATGGCGATCAAACTTACTTTGACATAGATTTACTTAATGCAGACACTAATAAGAGTACGTCCATTCTTCCCGTAACAAAGTGAGTGAACACAATATAAACACAATTAAATATTATATTCGATTGTACTACTTACAAGAAGCACCTGATGCGTACTCGAAGAGATAACAACATAAGTCGTAACTCATCAAATGCTACAAATTGAGTCACGTGTAAAGTAAACGCTAGGCTGCCCTCTGTGAGCGAGAGGCTCAGGTAGTAAATATTTGAACAGCTCTAGCACAGGACCTCAGAACTAACTGAAATAATCCCCCGGTTGTCCGCACACCACGTCCGTATGAATAATGTATCTCATGTGTAACAGTAGTAATACAATGAAAGGAATTATTAAGCCTAAATTACACATTAATACGTGGTAATTTTCAGTAGCTGGTCTATATTAGAGTTCGCTAAAAATGCCAATCAGGTGTAATACTAATACATGTTATAAATAGTGGACCACTATAATTAAAACAGTGTAAATTTCATGATAGTGTCCTTTGGTGGAGGCAGTAGCACTACGGAACTCGATAAATTTGACCCACCGGACAAATAAAGAGAACGTCCTTGTTTTCCTTGCATGTCATCGGGTGTTATCTAATAGATACCGGATGATAAACAGTAGAAGACACGAGCAAAGCAATAATAAATACACATCTAACTTATTCGATTCAACCACGCACGTGTTAATTAATATTTTCTATAATAGATACTAAAGTATTATTGCAGTTTTTATTCTAGTTATGAGCATTTGGTAAACTTAGGCAAAAGCGTTCCCAGTTCCTTCTTATCTAACAAGGAAGTAATATAACATTTTATTTCTTCGGAGTTAATAGAAAACCAAGGTAGAAGTAGGCCACACACCTTGTTATCTCGAAAAAAGTATCGTGGAATTTATTCCTGTAGAAATTAACTTTGAAGAAAAATTTAAAGTCCACATACTTAGTCTTTCTCAACATACGTTGCCAAATGACACATTCAGATTTTGTACAATAAATTGGGTTTCGTATCAATCTATAACTTATTTAAATCTCATTGAGTGACATAGATCATCATCAAACTCAGTGTTCCTCGAATAGACATGATGCTTGATGCACGATTTCAAGTCTATAGGTCAGTTTTTTTTTCGAGATATCGTGCGAACAGACAGACAGCCAGACAAACAGCCGCACAGACAAACAGCCATACAGGCAAACAGCCATACAGGCAAACAGAAATGAAACTTGTATAGTGTCAAATTAACTATTCTTCGCTAATGTTCATCTAATACGTAGGAATTTGCATAAGGAAAATAAAGAGTTTTCCTCATGGCATTGTTGTTATTGGAGTTCTCGTAATAAATTGCCCTTTAATCACCTAATAAGGAAAAGGCGTTACAAATGAATATTTGTGAGTTTCGTTAACTGTTTTGTGGTATTTTAGGAATAATATTACATCTCTAATACGTTCAAATCATTTGTATGTATTACCTTTTGTATAATTACAGAACTGAATTGTAATTGTGACATTTGTCAAATGAATACTTACTCACTTAACCTAGTCCTATACCGTATAGGTTCATGTGGTATACACATTTTTACATAAACTGTACATTTCCTTTGTTCAAAAATTAATTTTGCTGTTTATCTTTTTTATTAAAAGCAGTGTAAGAAAGGGCTATGTGTGCTATATTTTTCCGTCGAAATAATGAACTTTTATGTAAAGTTATAGTTAAGATTCGTTACCAAATAACCAGGAGTATTTGCAAAATTTCATATAATTTTAATCTATAAAATGTAGGATTTTAGTAGCTAAACATTGGAAATTAATCGAAGGGATTATTATTAATTACTTAATTAATCTGCTTAATTACTTTTTTAACATAGATTTAAAACTTCGATCATCACTTCATGAGTAATATAAATGTTTAGAACAGGAATTATCCATATGAAGCATTTAATACAGCTTTCAGGATCCATTTTGTGTAATTTATTTTCAGTATACCACAATTTTATTTTTGATTTATTAGAACTTTAAAATATTAATGACCAAATTAACAGGAAACAGTTTTAAACAATTGCTTTAGTGGCGGAAAATATTCACAAAAGTTTTATTTAGTCGGCGCATATCGTACAGTGCATTTCGATTTTTATTCAGAATCTAACAAAATCAACCAAAATATAAGTAAAACCAAAAGAAAATTTAATAAATATTTCCTTATAATAACTGAAATGCTTAAGGTAGAACTTTTAATTTTACTAAAACGTGAAGGGTCTTGAAATTAATGATGTTTGTTGATAAACCTCTGAACCAATGGATATCCTTAAAGTTTTAATCTATTAGCTTTTAATCCATTAGGATGTCCAGATATATAGAAGCTCGTGTTCTGATGATATCGTAATAAATTAAAAATTACTTGATGGATAATGTTTAAATTGAATGCACAAACCGTCTGAAGCGAACTACTTAGACTCATACAAACTTGTAATTTCTCATTCATTAACAAGGTATCAAATTCAATGATTTATGCAAACTAAAAGTTTCAATAGATGTCATAACGAACGATTAGTGATTAATCCCTCTATCGAATAATAAACTTCGTACACCAACAGACAGACGTTTCAGTCAGTCCTTACACAGATACTTAATACCAATGTTTTACACAATCATGGAGTTAATTATTTTGTCAAAGACCATCTTATGAGACTA
This sequence comes from Homalodisca vitripennis, assembly GCF_021130785.1. Taxonomy (NCBI): domain Eukaryota; kingdom Metazoa; phylum Arthropoda; class Insecta; order Hemiptera; family Cicadellidae; genus Homalodisca; species Homalodisca vitripennis. Next base: position 189,641,876 of record NC_060207.1, read on the forward strand.
GTATAACACTCTAAGGAAGATTATTCCTTTTCTGAACACGGTAGAAATTTATATTTCCAGAACAGGACGATTTTAAAGATGTAGCATCTGGATAACATTAACAATATCACCTATATTTCTGAAAAGTTTTCTACATGAATCTCTTAATTTTAATTTAGAAATGATTCGCTAGTACTTTTAGAGCCTAAATTTTATTTTTTGATTTTGATTAGCAGGGATACTTAAAATTCCTTCTTACTTCCCAATTAGCTTATATTAATGAATAAATGCTGGGGAAAAAATGTCTAAGTATTGTAAGTTACTAGAAAATATGTGTCTGAAATAACTTTTGAACGTGCGTTCCTGATTACTGAAACGTTTAGGCACATTACAAGTAAAGTTTCTTGAGTCTGCACCCTCCATCATCAATGACGTCAGCAGAATTACTTTTTTCTTGCCGTATAACATAAAAATTCATAAAATTGGACTTGAAATTGTGTTTTTAAAGTTTACAAAATATTTTGTTTCTCTGGTTAACTTAACAAACAACACATAGTATGAATTTTCATAACGTGTTGTTAGAACATAGAATTATATTAATAAAACACAAATACTGCAAACCATTAGTAATAAGAACAAAGTAAGAAAACGAATATTCAAAGCGCAGAGCATGTAATTAACAGCCAGAACGTACAGAACCTTGTGAGGGCTGTTTTGCATAAAGAAAATATTATTTTCAGTAGTAAAAGGGAGAAATACTAATGAAGAAAATGTACTAAATTCCTAACTAAGGGGTATTGTTTAGAATGGGTGATTTTGAAGCATTACGTCACAAATATATGCGTTTAGGTTAACGCTTTGGATAAATATTAATAATAAATACAAACTTTAAAATATTCTATCATGAAAATGAGAAATTTGTAAATTATTTTAGTAATATATATATATATATATATATATATATATATATATATATATATACAATACTCACAAGGTTTAAATCAGGGAAAGAATATAACGTATAAGTAATATATCCCGTCAGCAGATTTCCTACCAACCAAAACGCTTCCATGAAAAGGCGCGTATCAGAAGTTGCTTCCTCAACAAAACTGTTCTGCATGAATGAACTTATAAACTGCGTCACTGAATACATTAGAAACTAGACACCAACTCTCACTGAGTTCAATGATGGTGCGTGTCACTCCATGTTATTTGGCTGAGTGTCATGGAAAGCACTCGATAGGCCCACACAATTTCTATATATCTGAAAGAGTTGGTTTCCTGTAGATGTCGAATTCAAATTTTGTTTAATTTCTAATCATTAATACGTCTAAAAATGGGATACTATTGTTTTGTTCAATTTCATATGTAAATTTAATAGTAGGGTAAAACAAATATAGATTTGTGATAAAAAACTTTGCATGTTTTCATTTTTATTAAGTACTGTAAAGACATTATGGATGTATTGTATCCATTTTCTTGGGAAATATGTCATTTTTAGATTTGGCTGTAGTTTCAAAATGGTTCATAAAACTATTGGCAATGAAACATGAAAGAGGATTTCCCATAGCCGTTCCATCAATTTGGGTGTAGTAGGATTCTCTATATTGGAATTTGCTCTGATTCATACATAAATTTATCATAAGGGAATATTCGTTTATTATTTCCTTTTGTAAATTTTGAGAAGTTAAAACTTTTAAACGCAATTTTGTTACAGATCAACTAATTATATACTGAATTGAAGCGAGCTATAACAATTTCCGCATCGAACAGTAACGATGATACGTATTGGTATTAAGGAATTAATTTGATGATTTAAAAATTGTGTATAAGTTTAAAAAAATGTTAATCGTATTTGTATAATTTTCTCTATCAAAACTTCACGAGGTTTCATAATGTCATACCTTCAAATTCACCTTCATAGATAAAATAGCACAGATTACAGTCTATAAGATATATTTTAATAATCTTAAAGAGTTGTATAACTTTCCTGGATAACCCTATACAGCGCAGTATAGAAGAACCAGAGAAAACGTAAAGAATGATTGTCAACAATTCAAGCAAAGTAACTTTATTACCTATTATGTTGGTAACGTACTGAACATTGTTATATATAAGTATACTCAGTCAGTGTGCAGTTTGTTTTGTTGATTTATTGTGAGAGTTTATCGTTATCTTACAAGTAATAGCAACGTAAAACTTAAGAGTTGATCCTAAACTCAAAAGGGGTATTATTTGGACAATTTTGAACACACTAGGACCTTTCCATCAAAAGTTATTACACAGACATAAGATATGTGGACAGAAAATGAGACGATTTTAAAAAGAAACATGTTAACTCCTTAATAAAATATAGATAACAATTATTTACCTGTCAGATATTTGAATTGCTTGTGTCATTGACATGCATTGCTCCTTTGAAAATCTTCGCTGATTATACAAAAGACGTAACTTTAACACTGTAAGTACCAGCGTCAGAATTAACCTTTGCTAGCAAATTAATGTTAAAATGTTTTATATATATATATATATTTATATATATATATATATTTATATATATATATATATATTTATATATATAAAACATATATATATATATAAATTTATATATATTTATACAATTTAATTGTTTCTTTTTGAATCGTTTAATATATTGTTAATCTTTATTTGCGTGTATTTTTTTCACTGACATGCTCCATCAACCCTGACGAAGATCATTACATTATAATTATGAATCGATAAAACATTATTTTATATGGCATTTGTTTGCTATTAATTAGAGAAATAAAAGTCACAAACTATAAATCATACAATAACTACATCAGTCCGGTATTTTGCAACGCTATCAACTCATCCACTTTGCCTCACATCAGTTTGCTTGTTAATTAAAAAAAAAAAAAAACATGAACATATCTGATTAATGATGATTACATTAGTAAGCCTACTCCATTATAGCACAGCGCTAATTAAAAAGATTTCGAGTGCGAGTTGGCGACATGAAATATGTTATTCAGAATTAAAAGTAACACGTTATTCAATAGGTCAAAGTTGCCTCATGTGCCCTAACGATTGCCGGAGGTATATTTTATAGAAACATACCAGTTAGCCATAGTATTAAGAGTTGAAAAAAGCATAATTTAGAAGTTTATTTTACAAATCCACTCTATCTAAATTTATAAAGTCCACCAGACCTTAAATGATTTACGTACACCATCTACAATTACCACGTCTATAATTTGGGTTTCTAATCAAGACAGCGGTGTCTGTCACAATCAAGGTAGCTTTGGACATGAAATATGTTGCATAATCAAACAGCAATATTGATGTTCGGATATAAAAAAGGTTTCTCCTAGATTTTGAGGCAACACTGTTACTTGTTTACTTTGAAATAGATTTTGTTGAAAAGTTAAAGAGTGAACCACATTAGAATCTTAAATACTATACCCGTTTAGAATATTCAAAGAAATAGCCGTCTGACATTGAAAATATTAATTACTTTAAATGTGGATTACAAACGCTTTTTCCGGTCATTAAAACAATTCTGATTGTGTTTAATTGTTTAATTAATAGCATATATAACCTTCAGTTTTATCGTATTTTAAGGGTAATGACAATGGATCACACAATAATTCTCACAAGGGGTAGTCGTTATAAAACATCTATAAAAATTATATAACCACGATGAGCGTATACATCCAGTTGAACATGAGTTTAAAACCATAAATGTAATTAAGTCATCTGCTACGCTCCAACAATTAATTATATAGTAACGCCTGCATCCATTGCCTTATCACGGGACCATAAACAAAGGTCTCTTTGTTTGGTTACAATGGTATCATTTTCGGTGTTCTGATGCGTAAAGCTAAAACCCTTATTGCGGTAGGTTACCTTTTGATGAGAGCGCAATTTATACTGTTAATGATCTTTCCTTTATTACGCCCTTTCATAATGTTTAAAGAATGACAACCTATTTCAATGCGTATATTACTGGGAATCTGATTAAACAAGTAAGGAACTATATAGTATGGTAATAATTTCTCACACTGTTCTAATTTCAGGTTTATCATATTTAATAATAATAATAATAGTACAAACACCTTCTCTATAACCAAGTAATAAAGTTTGTGTATTAGCAGCACTCTCACATATTAAAATTCTATATTTGGCAATGGATTGGAACAGACCTTTGTACACAGTCAGTTTCACCTTTCTAGTATGTTTGTTAGTAAGCTGTGCATTATAGCAACAGATGGGCAAAGTTTTTTTTTATGAAGTGAGTTTATGTATTCTATCCAAATCAATTTGATGTCCACAGTGAGTACTAAATATTTGGTATGTTTAACTTTTTCATATTGTCACTGAGCAAGGCCATGTAAACATTCGCAAATATGGTATTTGATATTTCTTTCTTTATGTTTATTTGGACAGATATGCACCAGACACATCTGTTCATAGTTTATAACTAAGCCATTGTCGTGGGACCACTTAACTTCTTACAATCAAATTGAAGGTTTTATTTGTATGTTCTTAAATCTTTATTTTCAGCTAGGAGAAAAATATTATCTGCATATGCAAAAACGTTACAGTTTGTATTCCTCAAGAACTTTATACAAGTATATTAAAAATAGAACTGGCCCTATCTAACTCCTTTGAGAAGTACCGTATTTTAACTTACCCTTTTCCTTAACTTATTGAATTTGATACTTTAACAACAAATTAACTATTAACTAAATATATTTTAAATCTATTAGGGAACCCTATCTTGTACAGGGAACTCGCTATTTTCGTTTTACTCAATTGTGTCATAAGGTGCCGAGTATTCTATGAATAGGGCTAGACCATGACATCTATTGTTCGTTATTTTGTTGGCCACATTCGTAAATTGTCCGATTTCCTACATAAACTACTAAATAACCTTACCGTAACAATTAAATTAATTAAGTATTACATCTGGTCGGCGCAAATGTTAGACATAACATTACAAAATTCATATGAGTATATAAGGCTTTTATTTAAGAGTGAGCATTATCACAATGTCATTTAGTTCTGAACTATGGTCAACATTTTTAAATCTTAAGCTAGATGAAGTTGGTTTAAACCAGATAGTAGAATGATAATAGTTAAAAACAGACTAGTAAATGAAATAATAAAAACTGTTGAAATAAGTATGCACGTTAGTCTTCATGGTAGAAAGAGTGCTATTGAATTTTTGCACTACCATTGCTATAGGGCCACTCTACAAAAATTTCGAAATAATATTTACATAATTATATAAATCCTACTATATAATCGTAAATTAACCAAAGCAATATCAAAAAGTGACGCCCATAATAGAAAAGTTACAGGCAATTCCCAGGATAACTTCAGTTAAGGGCAATAACTTCAGTATAATTCACATCACAGCAATTCCAGAATAAAAGAACTGTGTATAGAATTAGGGAAAAATAGCGGAAATGTGTAGTAACTGCCAGCAGTTCTCGTACCGCCATTTCCTCTGATTGTCCATACACTCGATTGGGTAGCAATGTGCCTACAACGTTCTACATACGTACGGGAGTTAATGTTGTTTCCCAGTGTTACCCGGCGTGGCGTACTCCTCTTATGTTGTACTATAATGAATTCTGCCCTAATCTTGGAAATTGAAAGAAAATGTAAAAACATTTATTCTCTTTAATTCTAAATAGCTATTGAGCTAGAGTACCTACTAAAATAAGCATTTCATTTTATTCTTTTACAGGACAGGGAACGCCTGACCTGTTTTTAATTTAATTACACTACATCACTGACTAAATGTAATGACAGTTAATATTGCCGGAGTTTAACATAAAATTTATTTCCATAAATTTAAGAGTAAAATAGTCTCACGTAATATTGGAACAAAATATTGTATTTAAAACGGTTATTTATACAAACAAGTGCAGTGAGTTATGTAAATGGACATAGCGAGAAAATGAAACAAGCGATCATTAAGAGCGGCTGTGTGACGGTGAATACATTTTGGTGAACTCCGATAATTCATTCAAGTATTTGTGTTTGTATCCATTTATAATTTTCCCTGAGCAATATTACTAAATTTACATTATTCTAGTTTAACGGTAATAGCTTATATATTGTGATATCAATAAATTAATATTTAGGTGAAAAGGTTTGTTACACGAACTTTATATACCTAATGCAATATTTACTCTGTCATTATAAATACCCTTCAAGAGGTTTTATTTTTTTATCCAAAATACGGTTACTTTTTTCATGTTTATTATATAATTGAATTTCTATAATAAAACATCTGGAGTGGGCTTCCTCACTTTTATGAAAGATTCGTTATTGTATGGTGCAACGTAATAAGTAATAGTGATGGGACTAGATAGAAATACTCTCCAATGTCGATAAAAAATTCAAAATTGTTGTAAATGAATTGTGGTAAATAATGTAGCATTAGAAATACATAATTTTCTTTTATATATTTTAAATTAAGTAAATCATATATATATATATATATATATATATATATATATATATATATATATATATATATATTTCAGGAGTTATCGACTTAACGAGTACTCATACTACTAATACACGTAACTGTACACTTGTAGCGTATTATCTAGAATGCTTTTTCAATTTTTCCATAAGTTAGATGGAAATACGTTTTGAGAGTTAAAGTAAGCTGAAATAAATTATAAGCGACTTTTATAAAGGACACAATGCAGTTCCAGGTAAAATGAGTAAAGCTGTACACAGGAGGAAGAATGGTGGGAGGTAAGATGTTTCAAGTGAAGGGAGTTTAATTAAACGCCAGGATGAGAGAAGCACCAGATAAGAGGGGTTCACTTCTGGACGAAAACTGTGTTCGTAGTGTCTTAAAATTAAACAATCGGATGAGAAAAGTAAATAAACTGTTGTGCAAATTTCAAGTGGAAGTAATATTCAGTACACTTATCACAATTAACGATCTTTTATTTGCTAATTTACTAGCACTAAATATGTTATTGGAATTATATTTCAGTCGGTTTTATCATTGTAATTCTTTAAATTTAAATACCTTAGAGGCAAAACTTTGAGGTTCATTTTATTGTCTGTGCTATTACCGATTAAGTGGTTAAGTAATTATTCATAACAACTCAAAGAAATTTTGTGAATGAAAAATGTAGAATTATTGCAGTAGTACTATTAATATTCTTCAATTTTATAGTTAAATATAGTGGTGTTGGTATTGGAGTTTTATTTTATCAACAGGTTATTCAAGTATGAGTTCTAATGAAACTGTCTTTCTTGGTTCAGCGTAGTGTAGATCTCGTATAAGTAATAAAATATACAGCCAAAGAGTAGTTTTATTAGGCAAATAAACTAATAAAGTTATGTAGCGTTTTTAAAGCTACATTGATATATTTTTTTAATTAAAACTTAAATTAAATAACAATTTTGGGATCGAAATATTAGGAGTTAATTTTAGATTAGATTGTGAAATGTCAGGGTAAAATCGAACATGTAATCCTTTGGCAAGTTAGCACTGGTAGTTTTAAATTGTTAGGAAGGCAGGTTGACTGCCTTGAATTGATTAGAACTTGTCTTATTGTGAGTATTTTTCTCCTGGTTTTGATACAGATGGACCAATGAGAGAGCTCCACGGATGTCCTGCAAAGGTGATTGGAAAGGGAAGTATTTAAGCGCCCGCTCATAATTTTCGCCCTTCTTTTGGTTATTTTCGTGAGTAAAGTTTAATTGCAGTGCGCCGTTTTTCTTAAATTTTTTTCCGCGAGTGATTTTGAGGTAAGCACCACTTTATTGTACGTTTTATTGAAATAGTCATCCTGATCTGATTTTAAATTAATTTTGTTGTCTTTTTTATAGGAAAAAATTAAATTCATAGAAACTACAGAGCAATCTGAATAACTTATTCTCGAAGAACAATAGAGCATAATAGAATCATACAAGTTACATTTGGTTCATGCTTGCAAGAGAAGTGAATTAAAATTGAACTTTGTTAATAACTTTAATTGAGATTTGAAAAGGTAGTAATCTATTAATATTTAAATGGAACTGTTTTATTGTGAATTATTAATTGAAAATTAATTGAACTTTAATAATTGTTAGAGAGAGACTTGAAATCTGAATTGCAGAGACTTTTGAAAGTTAAGGTTCAAATAGTGTAAAGAGAAGTTGAAATTTTTATTTTGAATTTTGAATGAACTTAGAAGTGAACATTTTTATTTTTATTATTTCCAAGTGGTATTTAATTCTTATTTTAAAACTTTATTATTTTATTTTAGAAGAGAGCTCTGATTTTTAGTTTGATATATTTGATTAATATTTTTATTTCTTGAAAAAGGAATTTTTAAATTTACGAAAAGGTTTGTCAATTCTTTGTGGAAAATAGAGTGATACAAATTCTGAAACGTTGAACTTATTATTTTGCCAGTTAAAAATAAATCCATTGTTTTTATTTAGAACTGTGATTTTTATTTTAGACAAACCAGATAATATTTAATAGTTAGCAAATTTAGTAATACATTGTACTTTAATATTCACTAGAATCTTAACTAATCAAAAAATATTTTATATCGTCTTGGATGTATTATTGATGATTTAAATATTAATACTCTGGAATATTAATATCAACAATCCAAGTCGTTACAAGTTACTTTCGTATTAGTATTATCAAAGCAAAATAGAGATTAAAACCTAAACTTCTCTCACTGATATGTGAGCGCACATTTTTTCACTACATGTTCCAGGATTATTTCTTTGTATTTACTTATTTACAAGGTAGGACTACGCAACACTACGTGTCTCATAACAGGGTTCGCTGAAGTTCAATGAAAAATGTTAGTTCTAGCTCATTTCATTAGTGACCGATAAAACGAAAGACAGCCATACTGATAAGACATGTATTCAACCCCTGTCAAGCAAAAGAGAAATTTTATCAGCCTACTGAGTCATACGTTTCAACAAAGCTCAACGAAATTCCAAGGTGAGATATGCAACACCATATAACTCTATCTTGTCAATGTAAAAATGAAATTTGAATCTCAACTTCAAAGTCTACACTTCATCCATCATCGAGCTTAGTGTTCTTCAAATAGAAATGAGCTTCATGCTCAATTTCAAGTCCATAGCTTAGTTCGTTTTCTGGATATCGCACTGACAGACAGACGGATAGAGAGCCAGACAGAAATACAATTTTTCCAGCACCTTGACTAACGCTCAACTAATTAAGTGCATCCATTCTCCATATAGTACGATTGAGCTATTTTTAAATACAATTCCATTATTTTCTTATGGAAATTTTCCAATGAATTGAATTTCCTTATAGATTCTATAGTTTTTACAATGATATAGCACAGAATAAATGTAAATATTTAGCTGAAGAACTTCTATAAAAAAAAAAAAAAAAACGATTGAGTGTTATTAAAAGTAACCTTCAAATTTATTTAAAATAAATGTTTATTTATATAAATATTTAAAAAAAAGTTGTTAAATGTTTTGTCCATGATTTATAGTGAAGAAAAAATTTTGAATCGGAATTTAAAGTCCTCTTCAAAGCCCTTAATATACAACGAGTAACCATTATTGTATCTTCATATGATATTTACATTTATTCCGAACAGTCGGTGTAAGGGGTCACGTTACATTACGCGTAAGCTCCACGTAAGTTTTTGAGCTTAATATTCCTTTTTCACTTGTCATAAAACAGAAAAATCCAATTATTTGACTTTCTTCTGCCAATGGAAGTAGTGTAGAGGCTTGTGTCAGGTCCTTTTCAAATATAATAATGAGGAGGATCACTATTAAAATGTAACAATATCAAGTGTGCATAAACAAAGCCATAAGGTGAAAAACATAGTGGTTTCTCTGAGTTAGGTACTCAGGCCTACGCCTTATACTGTGTGGAAACGGGCTTGGATAAAATGTCTATTGATATAAAAAAAGTCAAAATCAAACCAAATTATTTACTAATCATATTAAAATTACCTTTCTTTTATGAAAACGAATAGTTCAATTTGTTTATATTTTATGGGGGTTTTAAATAAGATTAATTAATTTGATTGAACACTCTTGACTACTACTTGAGTCACACATTCTCACCAGATGCATAACTGAGTGCACAGGGATGTTTTAGACACGATCCCAAACCACAGCGGAACAATGAGTTTCATGCACCGTCTTAATTGTAGAACCGATTCAAATAAAATGCCTTTTTATGGAGAAAATGTCTAAATCAGACAAAATATTTATCAATTTATTGGAAATCTTTTGTTTTATATAAGTTTAACCTGTATTTATTTGTAAATATTTTATTGAGGGTTTCATAACATGTGATTTCGATGTAATAATCATCTAGCACAGTAGTTCAGGAATTAAACCCATAACGAACCACTGTAACTGTGTATACGTCTAAAACCTTCGCGTTGTAGAAGTACAGTGATTCGTGTTGTGTGGGAATGAAGTGTAAACAGTACGGACGTGCCTCAGTCCGGGCTGTGGGACATCTGTTGTCTCAGGTCAGACAAATGTTGAACTATCACTACGTGGTTTTAGTGATTAACATGGGTGTAGATAGACATGTTATAACAAACATACACATAACCTGTGGAGAGTGTATACTTATCTAGAGGAAATAGGAAAATAAAGAATGTACTTCTGGTACTCCAATTCCTGAATTATATGGTGTTTATAAAAATCTATCGGTGGTATCGTGGATTATACTGATAATTTACACAATTAATAATACACATTCTAATTCTCAAACAAGCTCTAAATATTTTAATATGAATTATTAAAAAATTATTTTCAACTCTATCCTATAACATTGTAATTTATTACTAATGGAAATCTCTTAATTGTATCGTTACATATTTTGTTTTAAGTATTCTTTTGGTATAGATTCGTTTTAAAATTTAATCAAAAGTACACGTAAAAATAGTGCAAACCAATTTTAAATAGATATTCATATCCATACTACGATTAATATTTGTGTTATTCATATTGATTCTGCAGGCCAAGTTAAATGGAATCAAGTTATTTGGTAGAAGCGTCCGTTACGCATTCTTAATATTTGATTTTCCAGTAAGAATAACAATATTAAAGAATTACAAGCCAATAACAATTACGGAAGTATTTCAAAACTGATACATTTGAATGTATACTTGTATAAAATGAACTGAGAGGTGTTCTCAAACTTTCCACTTAAGTTATACGAGAATACAAGTTTCTCAGCTCAGGTGTTTGTAAGTGTCTGTCAGAATGATACGGTTCACGGTTAACCATATTCCACTTGTATACGACCATCACCAACCACTCTAAGGCACATGTTGTCCGTAAACCAGTTTTGTACCACTTTAAAACCAGTTCATTAATTTGAAAAGATTGCTTGTTATAAATGATAATTTATTGAGGATTTGCTAAAAGAGTTATGCTTAAATTATAGATTAATGCTTGATCTAAGATTAATGATATAAAATGAGTTTATAAATACATTTTATGGTTCCTGTAATTCGTATATTCTAAATTCACATCGAGCAGAGAAGTGAAGTTTTATAAAAGTTTATATAACACTTTGTATTCGTTAGTATAACGAAGTATCAGTTGTAACATATCTGAAGTAATTGAAATTTCCATTGAGTGGTTATGTTATTATGTTGTATCATGTGGTTAATGTACAACGAATGTCCCTTTTTACTTTTTAATATTTTTATATTTACTATTTTTACTTTTAGGTTGGAATTTGTTATTAACGATAATCACTTAATTTTAACGTTATATATTTAGTTTCGAGTATTCCTTTGATATAGATTTATATTTATATTGATGTATATTTATTTTATAGTATATTCTTAGTTGTAATAACTTTGATAACCCTCAGCACATAAAGCGAAATGAAGATCTGAATTTTAAATACGCATTAAAATAGGTTGACATTTTCCACAGATTATGAAAGGGCAGGCTAATGGAGAACTAGTAACAGTATAAATGGCAGCTCTCATCAAAAGGTAACCTACCGCAATGACGGGTTTAGCTTTACGCATCAGAACACCGACAATTATATTATTGTGACCAAACAAAGAGGCCTTTGTTTATGGTTCCGTTATGAGGCAATGGGTGTACGCGTTGCTATATAATTAATTGGTGGAGCGTAGCAGAAGACTTAATTATTATTGGTTTTGAATTCACGTTCAACTGGAATAATACGCTTATTATGTCAATGACACAAGCTATTTAAATATCTGATACGTAAAGAATTATTATTTATATATTATTTAGGATTCAACAGTCATTTTTATAATTTGACATTTTCTGTCAATATATCTTATTCTGTGTAATAACTCTTTATAGAAGAGCCCTAGTGTTTTGAAATTTGGAATATACATTCCTCTTGTCCAAATAATAACCCTATTGAGGTTTGGGTTTTGAAGTTTTTACGTTGCTATTACGTGTAAGATAACGATACTCTTTTAGAATAATTCATAAAAACAGGCAGCACACTACAAAAAGTTGGTTCAGTGCATTACCAACATAATATGTGATGAAGTTACTTTATTTCATTTGTTGGTAATCATTCTTTATGTTTTGTCCGGTTCTTCTATACTGCGCTGTATCGGGTTATCCAGGAAAGTTATACAACTATTTAAGATCACATAAATATCTCTTATAGACTGTTACCTGTGCTCTTGTATCTATATCAAAGATTACGTGAATTTGAAGAAGAAAATACACAATGTTAATCATGTAAATTAATTCTTTTATACCAATACGTATCATCGTTACTATTGGCTGCGGAAATTGTTATAGCTCGCTTCATTTCGGTATACTTCTAGTTGATCTGTAACAGCATTACGTTTAAAAGTTTTGAAACATAATATAGCATTGATTTTTTATTATATTTATTGCATTTTCCATAATGCTAACCGCTACTACTTGGAAAACATTCGTAATAACGTGAGTTGGATATTTGACAACTATATGCACTTAGTAGAGAAACTTTAGAATGATTATTGCCTTAAGATTAAAACTATGAAAATATTAAGACCAATAAAGGTGGAGAATTTAGACTTGAGATATTATAAAGCAAAATCATTTCTTATTGGAAAACTAAAGAGATAACATTTACGTGTATCCTATGTTTATAAATACTCAATAGTTACTGTAGACTACTAATTAGTTTAGCGTTATTATTACATTCCAAGGCGTTGCGGTTGCCTAATTATTTTGGTTAAAATGCAAATTGTTTCAAAACTACCTATATCGAATTAATTATGAACAAAGTTTAAACAAAATATCTGCTCGCTATATTTGAAATCATGTTGTGATTAAAGAAATTGTGCGCATTTTTTGTGGGCCAGCTTTTTTGTAAAGTGTAATATCAAAACTGTATCTTAGAGAGTACGCACCAGTAGAGACGAATCTGATCTTAGATTATGAATAATACTAGCGAGTGATATTTGGGCTATATGCAGTTTTTATGCTTAGTTTTTATGTATTACATATTTTTATAATAAGATAAAACCAAAGGGCTTTTGCATTCAAATGTAAAGTTAAAAAATCTTTATGTTCACTTTTAATAGATTGGTAGGATTAAGCAACATTACGTGTCGCATATTAGGCTTCGCTGAACATATCGATCCTGTATTTCATTTCACTCTCGAGATGTCCTGCGAACAAATAAATAGATACACACTAAAACATAAAATAAATTATAAATATACAATAGTACAAAAATAAACTATAGCTAAACAATATAACAGAGAATAAATTATAGAAACACAATAATACAGAAAATAAATCTTTATTTCACTCCAGCAGACAAAAGAACAATTGTGTCGGCCTATAAAGTGCTTTCCATGACGTTCAACAAAATACCGTGGAGTGATACTCATCATCATTGAACGCAGTGAGAATTGGTGTCTAGTTTCTAATGTATTCAGTGACTTGCAGTTCATAAGTTCATTCATGCAGAACAGTATTGTTGAGGAAGCAACTCCTGATACGCGCCTTTTCATGGAAGCGTTTTGGTTGGTAGGAATTCTGCTGAAGCTGAAGGATACCTACTTGATATGTTGTATTATTTCCCTGATTTAAATACATTCTATTTCTTGTATATATTTATCTTTTTTTACTAAAATAAATTACAAATTTCTCATTTTCATGATAGAATATTTTAAATTTTGTATTTATTATTAATATTTATTCAAAGCGTAACGTAAACACATATATTTGTGACGTAATGCTTCCAAATCTAAGCAATACCCTTAGGAATTAACCTTTAGGAATCCTCAGTTAGGAATTTAGTACATTTTCTTCATTAGTATTTCTCCCTTGTACTACCGAAAATAATATTTTCTTTATGCAAAACAGCTCTCACAAGGTTCTGTACATTCTGGGTGTTAATTACATTCTCTGCGCTTTGAATATTCGTTTTCTTACCTTGTTCTTGTTACTAATGGTTTGCAGTATTTGTGTTTTATTAATATAATTCCATGTTTGTCTAACAACACGTTATGAAAATGCATACTATGTGGTTGTTTGTTAAGTTAACCAGAGAATCAAAATATTTTGTGAATTAGATATTTTATATTTATGTTAAAAAGTATATGAAAAATATCAAAAAATTATGATTTTATATTTTAACATTAAAGGGACTGAATAAATATTCTAAAATATCCACCAAATATATACGATACGATATATTTTCAGGCATGTATATTCCTTATTCAAATTCCTACGTTTTAGATGAACATTAGCAAAGACTAACACCTTGGCACTAGAAAAGTATCATTTCTGTTCGTCTGTATAGCTGTCAGTCTGTCTGTCTGTCCGCACGATATCTAGAAAACAAACTGACCTATAGACTTGAAATCGTGCATCAAGCATCATGTCTATTCGAGGAACACTGAGCTTGATGATGATTCATGTCACTCAATGAGATTAAGCTGAGCGTTAGAGAATATTTTACATTGGTCTTAAAGATAATTGCAATTGCATCGAGAAAATAGCAGTAAAATAGTGAGCAACAAAATACACCCGTAAGAGGCTAAAAAATGTGACATATTATTTACACATAGCCTAACTATCCCAACACATACAGCCTCAGTTTATAGTGACTGTGTATAGACTAAAATGATTTAAAGACTGATATGAAACTCAATTATTGTACAAAAATCTACAATGCTTCATTTGACAAGAAATGTCGAGAAAGACTAAGTATGTGGACTTTAAAGTTTCCTTGTGACTTTATTTCTACACGAATAATTTCTATGATACTTCATTTTCGAGATAACTTCTTTTTTGTTTGATTGTGTGTATGTATGACATTCCGACTGTTAACATAATCTGTAGATTTGAAATTTTGCATGCAACCTCATCGAAGTCACCACGACACGTGGTGTTACGTATTTCTATCTTGGTTTTCTATTAACTCCGAGGAAATAACATGTTATATTATGTTATTTTTAGATAACATTGAATAACAGATAACTGGGAACGCATTTGCTTACGTTTACCAAGGGCTCATATCTATAATAAAACCGTAATAATAGTTTAAGGTACTAGTAAACAAAATATTACTTAAAACTTGCGCGGTTGAATCGGGTCAGCTGAGATATGTGTTTCGCATTGCTTTAAAGTTTCCTGGAAACTTCATTTCTACACGACTAAGTTCTATGATACTTCATTTTCGAGGTAACTTCTTTTTTGTTTGATTGTCTGTCTGTCTAATATTTCTACTGTCAACCGAATCTCTAGGATCACCCTCCGTGTCTTCTACTGTTTATCATCCGGTATCTATTAGATAACACCCGATGACCAGCAAGGAAAACACGGACGTTCTCTTTATTTATCCGTTGGGTCAAATTCATCGAGCTACCGTAGTGCTACTGCCTCCACCAAAGGACACTATCATGAAATTTACACTGTTTTAATTATAGTGGTCCACTATTTATAACATGTATTAGGATTATAAATGATTGGCATTTTTAGTGAACTGTAATATAGACCAGCTACTGAAAATTACCACGTATTAATATGTAATTTAGGCTTAATAATTCCTTAGGGTAGATAGGCAGACAGACAGACTCTAGAGTGATATGCTTCGCTAACGCTAAGCCAATACAGAGAAATAAAGATCTGAATTTTGAATATTCAAATAGGTTGACATTATCCACACATTACGAAAGGGTAGGCTAACAGAGAACTCGTAACAGTATAAATGGCAGCTCTCATAAAAAGGTAACCTACCGCAATGACGGGTTTAGCTTTACGCATCAGAACACCGAAAATGATACCATTGTGACCTAACAAAGAGACCTTTGTTTATGGTCCCGTGATGAGGCAATGAATGTATGCTTTAATATAAAATTAATTGTTTGAGCGTAGCAGAAGACTTAATTACATATGGTTTTAAACTAATGTCCAACTGGAATTATACGCTTATCATGGTTATATAATTGTAGTAGAAATGATTTATAACGACCATCCTTTGTGAATGTTATTGTGTGGTTATCGTATTACCCTTAAATACGACGAGAAATGCAGTTTATAAATGTGCTAGTAATTGAGCAATTGAAAAAATCAAAATGTTTAAAACTATCGGAAGAATCATTAGTAATGTACATTTAAAGAAATTAATATTACTTTTAATTAGTTAAAGTACGTCTAAGACTGACCGTCTTAACGGTCTTACTTATAACAGATTTGACCAATTAATCTGTCAAGTAATATTTACCACAATAAGGAAAAGCTGACTCTATGGTTTGGTTTCATAAACATTCACGGCAATAAACCATACCGGCCAGCTTTTTCTTTGTAAATTCTAAAACGTGGTTTTTATTTACAAATTTAATTAATTTGATTCACATAAACCCAACAAAATCTGTTTCAAAGTAAACAAGTAACAGTGTCGTCTCAAAATCTAGGAGACACCTATTTTTATACTTAAACAACAAATATTGCTGTTAGATGATTTTGTTTGATGTTTGATGTGTTTTACTTGTCCGAAGCCTACCTTGACACCGCTGTCTGGGTTAGAAACCCTAATTGTAGACGTGTTAATGACAAACTTGTATTTTTCCATAAAATGTGCCTCCGGAGAGCGTTTGAATGCATGAGACAACTTTGACCTATTGGATAAACGTGTTAGTTTTAATTACGAATTAAAATTTTATATTGATAACTCGTACCCGACTTATAATCATTTTATTAGTGCTGTGCTATATGTTATGGTAAGACGTTCGTATTGAACACTAGTATTAAAGCTAGTTATTCTAATACAATCACCAAACGATAGAAGGCATTGCTGGAGAAATTTAATTAAACCCGCCAAACAGCTCGGTGAGGCTGACAGGCTTTGAAATTAAAACTGGAAGTGCGTGGGCGAAATAGCTTTGGTAGTCTGAGTTACTGGACTGATGTGGTTATTTTTTTTATTTATCGTATCGATTTGTCGTAACATGGTATGACGATTCTTTGTTTGAAGGTTATTTTTGACGATGGAAGGATTGTGAAGGAAACAGGATGTTTCCGGACATTTGCCATCGTTCAGTGAAACAAGAAATCAGTAACACTACGTTTCGAGATCTGCAATCTGATCTCTTCTTCAGGTAAAAGAACTAACCTAATAAATAATTACAAACTAGGTTAAAATAAACAAATCTTACCAAAGCGTTGTGGCACGCCTTAGTCAGGAATCGCAACCTACATGTTGTTTGTCATATTCACTAACTCCGACGTATTGTGACCTGTATTCCGTAGTTCAGTTTTAATGATTAGTGTTTTGTATAGTTTTTTTATTAAGTGCATGTTTATAGAGTTAGTGAATATGACAAACAACATGTAGGTTGCGATTCCTGACTAAGGCGTGCCACAACGCTTTGGTAAGATTTGTTTATTTTAACCTAGTTTGTAATTATGTATTAGGTTAGTTCTTTTACCTGAAGAAGAGATCAGATTGCAGATCTCGAAACGTAGTGTTACTGATTTCTTGTTTCACTGAACGATGGCAAATGTCCGGAAAAATCCTGTTTCCTTCATGGTATGACGATATTTTAAAGTTTATATTGGTATTTATTAACAATTATTAATATTTATTCAAAGTGTAGCGTAAATTCATATACTTCTGAAGCACCAATTCCAAATCACCCATTTTCGACAGTAATATTTACATAAGCAAATTAGTATATTTATTTAATTAGTATTTCTCTCTTTTTCATACTGAAAATAACATTTTCTTGACGTGAAATAGCTGTTATCTTAAGCTGACAAAGCCATATATCATCCAGCCATATATCAATTTCCATTAAAACGACAATTTTTCCGTCTTTGTAAATTCTAAAGTCTGTACAAACTTCAATTATTATTTTTAGAATTACCTAACGTCCTTATCAGACCTTAAATTACGTGGAACTTTGTAGAAGTGTCCAATTCATTGAAAGCTTTGATAAGGATGGAAATGACATTTAACAATGTTTTCAGAATTGTAGAAGTACATCCAGGAACTGTATTATGATGATTTAACTATCCCAAATAAAACTAAAACATATAGAGTGGAATATGGAAAGAACCGACAGAATTAATGAAAGTATCTGCCAAAGTACCCTTACCTAGTCACTAATTAGTTAAAAGTGATGATTGGTAGTTCAAAATGTTCTTATTCCCAATTGTGTAACATTTCGGGAGTTGCTCATGACAGGAACACAACAAGTTATAGCGCTGGATGGCAGAATGGACCAATAGGATATCTCGTGCTCTACTAGTATGAAAAATAAAAAAAAACAGATGTATTTTTATCCACTGATGTGTCAACTAATACATTTTGTTCCACACGGAGTTTGGGTGAAAATTACAAGATGGATGTTCCAGAGTTGGCAGCTCAGTTATCACAATAATCTATACTCTCCACACACCAACCATAACTCTGGTCCTTACTGTCAATGTTGGGCATTCGTCATCAATAGCCTATTAGCCACTAGCAGTTATCACACATTTCGTGTAAATGGATGTCAGTTCGTTATTTTGGTTCAAAAAACGATTGGTCATGAATATTTACAGCCAAATGTGTGTTTCATTGATCCATAGATGTGAATCATACATAACATTATGTGGATGAAGTATTGTTATAAATTCAATAAAACATTTACTACAATAGTGAACTATTAACAATTTGATTCAGAATTGAGCTACTGATCGTAGAATATATATGAATAGTATGATCAAAGATCGCACATTCAAAATTATTCAAAATTCTACAAAATAATATGATGGTACCAGTATTTTTATAAATATTAATTAAAAGGTGAACATTAAACTTGATCGACAAATATAAAGATTACACAGTATCAATGTCTTTACAATAAGGAACACTCTGAAAAGAATTCTGTGTTCATTTGTTATATATTTATATTCCCGTCTTGGAAATGGGTACGTGCCCGTAGTTCCTCAATTAATTAGATAAATTTAGACAATAATGACTGCTATCAGCGTATCGGTGTGCTCTCCAATAATGGTCCTGATTTTCCTTCAGCATGGGCTCTAAGACGTGCCTTAGAATTAGCAAATGATAAGTCTTGTGCCCAAGTCCACAACCGTAGTACCGAGTGCGGCCATATACTTCCGGCAATGGAATGGAAATTGTATTTCTCAAGGAAGAAACAAAAGGGTTTACCAGATATAAAAATCTGCATCCGTCTTTTGTAAGAAAATTCCCTGCACGCTTACCCCGTTTTAATGGAACACCATCTGATCTGCCTCTCACGATTTCTTGGAAGACCTAACAAACACATTCTAACATAGAAGATCATGCTCCATGCTAGACAGAGAAGGAAGTACTACAGAACATGTTCTGGGGGATATATCCTCAAATCAACAATCTATGGTTGATGGTATGTAACATCTAATACCTAAAATTGGCTTATAAGAAACGTATTGTTTGTTATTAATGTAGACCCGAAAAGTGTGTAATATAACTAAGCAGAATACATTGTAAAAAAATAAATTGATAAAATGTCGTTCATTCTTCTTACTTAAGATTTTTGTCTTTTATACTTTGTGTTAATGAAACCAGAAAGAGACACAAAATAGTGAAAAATAATAAAACATGCAGACGGAGGAAAATGAAAATGTTAAAAAACCAATTCATACCATATTCTATTATGTTGCCTAGTGCTTACATCGGAAATATTCTAAAAAACAAACAATATGTCAAGGAAAGTAAAATGTTTGTACTTTTTAAGTTCGGTTACAAAAATAAAACCCATTGTGCTGCCAGAGAGAGCTTCTTAGCCCTAACATTGACTGGTCAAATAAGGCATTTTTTGACTTTGACTTTAAAGTTCACTTATTTATGAATGATCGACTTGTTGAACCAATATGATACTTAGGTATAGTCTAACTCTGATCATCACGTAAAGATTTACACATTACTTTTGCATATTAGTGAAATGAGATTATATGATCTACAAAATGCTATTAGTTGTATAATTATTTAAATCAACAAACGACGTTATTTAATGAATTTTAAATGTATTATTATCAGTCGGTTGTAGTGAAATAACCTTTAGTTTTACCTCCTAAGAAAAAGTTTAAACTTTAAACCCTTTTAATTGTTTATTTTTGTCTTAGAACTATGGAGGATGTTTCATACAAAATACAACACACTTTCAAACTTTGTTTCTAAATTACATATACACATATTAACAAAAAACTAAAATATATAGGACGTGTATTTATCTTACCTTTAAAATAACACATCTCATATAAAATGGCACTGTTCTTATAGGTAGTTTAGCTTGAATTTTGATAAGTTGCCAATATGTACGGCTCTTAAAATGCATCACTCGATAAAGTTAAAGTATAAGTCAATACACCACATTGTAGTTTCTTACTATTCAATGGCTTTGATTAACATTTATCAGTAGAGAGAAAAGGTTTCAACAACAGTTACGGGTTAAAGTGTATATTTTGTAAGTTCAACAGTGTATTGGTCTGTTACTGCTATAAACAATAAATGTTTTACGCTCTCAAATACCATTATACAACACTGTTAGACTGGGGAAAACTGAGTTGTTTATGTTTTTCAATACATACACGTGTGATTTTGTTAATCACAAATTATATTTAGTTTAATAGATTTAGTAAAAACTGTTGTAAATGTGAGAATAATAAGGATTTAAGGCTTTCTCTTTCTGTAAAGGGAATATTTTCTAACTAATAACATATATTTTCTTAATAACGATACAAACTTCTTCGTTTGTTTGTATGTATGTTTAATTTAGAGTAACATACTTTAATTTGCAATATTTTTTATAGCACACACATAATGCTAACAAATTTATAAGTCAATCGATCACGGTAGTAATTTGAATATTTTTTTGCTGCAGCGTTTTAAGAAAAATTATTAATCTTACAGGAAAGGAGAAAAATTCTCCAGTAAGAGGAACATAATCTATGGAATTATATGGTTGTATTTAAATGACACAAAATATATCGAAATAAAATTAATTCATGAAGAATTGAGTACGTGATAAAATATCAAAGTCAATATCACTCGAAAATGTTTCAGTTGTCCGATTTTATGGCGCAGTGTATGACGCACATAATTGCGGATGTGAATCAGTAGACCCACGCGGTTGTAAACTTAGACCAGGCGGTATCTTCGCTATAAAGTGAGAGGACGGACAATATCTGTATATAGCAGGATGTGGTACATGGAGTGGAAAATTGTCACCGGTGAAAAATGTCAAGTGGCTTGAGGTTATTTAAGGTCCCGCCTTTGTGATCACGTGACCTATCCAACTCGCTGTGCAATGTGACCCGATCTCACACAAGAGTAGACTTTTATATGATAACCTCAAGTATGATATGAACCGGTCAATTGTACACAACTATTACACAACCAAGATTAACCAATTAATAAGATTTATTAGGTCAATTTCCCTAATAAATTAGAATAAAGAAAGAAAATACGTAGGTATTTCTTTTATTTCGTCATTATATTGTAATAAGAATAGGTAAATAACTTTCTTTACAAATAAATAAATATCTAAAGATCAATCGCATAAAACAATTATTTATAGTATATAGAGTGTAATATAATGTGATGCGTATTGAGACAAATTTGATTTTCATTTGACTAAGCATAACTGTGTGCTAGAAACTCAAAATATATTTTCATTTATAAATGTTTGCAAATCTTTAGACTCGCAAAAAATATTCTACATTTTGGAAGAAGTGTGTTAAAATTCAATATTGAGTAATACATAAACATACAAATGTGATTTTTAAGGGATCAACATACATTAAAATAGTCTCCATTACAACTAAAAAGCACCTAGGTATCGGTTATTTTATTGTTTTCATGAGATGTTTGAACATAAACAGGAATAAAAAATATTTATTTTAACTTTATAACTGCGTGATAATAAATGATGTCTATTAAAATCCCAAGTACCTTACAAGGACGTTATTTTGTAAATTTTGGTAAAGATTTTACTTAAAGAGATAATAATGGCTATTGATATTTTTTAATTTAATTAATTTTTACTATCAGTTTCATTGATCAAATTATTATATTTTAAAAATAATTAATCATAGCTAATTACTTGAAAAAAACCAAAATCTTTCGCAGGATCACAATAAAATTATAAGCTGTTTGACATTAGGTCTTAAGTTCAAAATGTACCAAATATTCTACAAAACTTAATATTCGTTCCGTTAAAGATATATGTGTAATAAATCAATCGAAAAATGCATTTCTTCCACGGACCGATGATGAGCAAAAAACGTTTGCCATGGAAAACCGAAAAATAGTTAAAACTTGATTATTCCATTTGACATCTTAACATCTTACTTATCAATCTAGAAGTACTCATAGATGAAACATATGAAATATTTTATCCATCCATGTAAAAAAAACATATGAAAGTTTTTATCCATCTATATTCCAAAAAGTGTTGTGCTTGAAAGCCTTAAAACAACGTTTTAATCCTATCTCAAATAGTAGATAAAAGCTTAGTATTTAAATTTAGAATAATTAAGTTCCTTAAATATTGTGTGTTTATTTTTAGTACATTAAATTTAATAATTACGTATTCGAAGAACTGGAATCATATTATCCAAACAGTATGATAGAAGAATTTTACTATACTAATTATGGAACTCCCTCATCTTCAGGTACAATAAAACTATTAAATTTAAGATATCTCCTTAGTTATCAAGATTGGAACTGTTCAGACATCTTACTGGTACCATTTAAAATAATCAATTCGTAAAAAAAATCAAAAGCTAATGCATAGGTTTAATAGCTAATGTATAGGTATTAAATAAAAATGCATTGGTACAAGATATTTCACTAAACAGAAAATGAGAAAAATAAAATACAGAAAGCCCGCCCGAATGGGAAAAGAGGATCTAGCGGAATCTTTATTTATGGCAGCTTAATCTGAAATGCCTCTATAACACTGTCAAGGATCACGAATCTTTTTGTAAATTGCTCGTGAGAACATAAAACAGCTGTTTTATAAAGAAAACATCGTTCAATCTTATCAGCTTAAGGTTTATTTCCACTTTATAAACAAAATAAGAGCCATTAGTCAGTCTAAAACAAGCAAAACGAACTATTATTGACAAATATATAGTTTGGCTTACCAAGAAAAGTTTCAATAAAGTTAACATATATAGGGAACAATAGTAAAGATCTCTTAATACTCAATGTTGTCAGTGTAAACTATAATCTGATCTTTATGAATCATATTGTCATTGCTGCCTTCATATTCCGAATATTATATAATCTTCTAATTGTTAGTATTATATAAATACATATTTCAATATAAAATATTTTTTAAGACAGTAATTTTCGGCTTATTGTATTTTAACACGGTAAGTTTTGATTGTTATACCTGGTCTGAAACTGGCAATGTTTAAACATAATATAAACTCTATACTGAAAAAATAATTTATATTATTTTGGTAATAGTATTATGTTGTAAAATTTATCAGAAAAAAAAAACTGTAATATGTTAAGTTATGGGTTTTGTATCACATCATACTTCATTTAAAGTACACTGGGGCTATGAGCAGAACTTAAAAAACTCTTATATACGTGTATATTAGCATGTCTTTAAGATGTATTTATACGTACAAGTATTGAGATTGAAGAACATTAAGCAAGTTTGAGCTTCAAGTGCCTCTCTTTAAAATATCAAATCTCCTCGGAATATTGAATCAAATG